>NC_087199.1:2982500-3060000 GCF_035594125.1 Scylla paramamosain
TGTGTGTGTGTGTGTGTTAGTCCTGTCTTGTCTTCTTATCTCTCTCCATATCTCTCTCTCTTCTCTGCCCCAATAGTACAAGACAGTCTTTCTTTGTATGGCATCTCCATCAGATCAGGTTAGGTTAGGTATTGCACCTCACCAAGTCCCTGCCTCCTCCCTGTCCAGGTCTTTCCTTCCAGCTATCTCCCTGTACAGTGTGGTCAGGTGACTCTCTCTCTCTCTCTCTCTCTCTCTCTCTCTCTCTCTCTCTCTCTCTCTCTCTCTCTGTGCTGCAGTGGTACAAGACATGATTCAGACAGCCTTCCTTTGTAGGGCAGGTCCCTCAAAGGGGCAGGTCACTTTGTTGCAGGTGTTTGCATCCCTTGCAGTGTTGGCACAGACTTGTTGGTGGCAGCGACCACCAGGGCGGCACACTGCAGCCTTGGGTGTGTGTTGGTCACAGGGAATTGTTTTGTTGTTTGTTTGTCCCCATGCGTGAGTGGTGACCTTGTGTTTGTCACCGGGTGAAATGTTTGTCCTGTGACCTCTGTGTGTGTTTGTGTGACACCTCACCACTCATTGTTACTGCAAGGTGTCTTTGTCACCACTCATTGTTACTGCAAGGTGTGTTTGTCACCACTCATTGTTACTGCAAGGTGGTGTCTTTGTCACCACTCATTGTTACTGCAAGGTGGTGTCTTTGTCACCACTCATTGTTACTGCAAGGTGGTGTCTTTGTCACCACTCATTGTTACTGCAAGGTGGTGTCTTTGTCACCACTCATTGTTACTGCAAGGTGGTGTGTTTGTCACCACTCATTGTTACTGCAAGGTGGTGTCTTTGTCACCACTCATTGTTACTGCAAGGTGGTGTCTTTGTCACCACTCATTGTTACTGCAAGGTGGTGTCTTTGTCACCACTCATTGTTACTGCAAGGTGGTGTCTTTGTCACCACTCATTGTTACTGCAAGGTGGTGTCTTTGTCACCACTCATTGTTACTGCAAGGTGGTGTCTTTGTCACCACTCATTGTTACTGCAAGGTGGTGTCTTTGTCACCACTCATTGTTACTGCAAGGTGGTGTCTTTGTCACCACTCATTGTTACTGCAAGGTGGTGTCTTTGTCACCACTCATTGTTGCTGCAAGGTGTCTTTGTCACCACTCATTGTTACTGCAAGGTGTGTTTGTCACCACTCATTGTTACTGCAAGGTGGTGTCTTTGTCACCACTCATTGTTACTGCAAGGTGTGTTTGTTGTGGTGTTTTGCTGATTCTCTCCTTCCCCAGTGAACAATCTGCCATCTGTCTCTTGCCACTTGCCAGATTGTATCACGCTGCATTTCCTTCCTTATAATTCCATCTGCCTCTTTTGCCTCCACTCCCAGATCTTGTTCAGGTCCTGCTGGAGTGCTGTGCAGCCTTCCTCTTTTTCTATTTTTCTCAATAGCTTGGTATTATCTGCAAGTAAGCTTCTCTAACTGGTTATTTTGTCTGGCATATCTTTAATGTACACAACAAACATTACTGGTGTGTGTGTGTGTGTGTGTGTGTGTGTGTGTGTGTGTGTGGTTGTTTTGGAGTTTTGTGTGTGTTTGAGTGTGTTTGATGTGTTTTGTGTATATTTGAGTGTGTTTTGTGTGTGTTTTGTGTGTTTTGTGTGTGTTTGAGTGTGTTTGATGTGTTTTGTGTATATTTGAGTGTGTTTTGTGTGTGTTTTGTGTGTTTTGTGTGTGTTTGAGTGTGTTTGATGTGTTTTGTGTATATTTGAGTGTGTTTTGTGTGTGTTTTGTGTGTTTTGTGTGTGTTTGAGTGTGTTTGATGTGTTTTGTGTATATTTGAGTGTGTTTTGTGTGTGTTTTGTGTGTTTTGTGTGTGTTTGAGTGTGTTTGATGTGTTTTGTGTATATTTGAGTGTGTTTTGTGTGTTGTGTGTGTGTTTGAGTGTGTTTGATGTGTTTTGTGTATATTTGAGTGTGTTTTGTGTGTGTTTTGTGTGTTTTGAGTGTGTTTGAGTGTGTTTGCTATGTTTTGTGTGTATTTCATTTTTTTATTAATTAATTTTATTTATTTATTTATTTTATTTACTTATTATTTGTTTATTTTTATTTTTATTTTATTTTTTTTTGGGGGGGATGTCTCTCATGCACCTATTCAAAACTTAACCTAACCTACCCATACCCAACAAAATAAAATTGAACCTAACCTATCTTAACCTAGCCCTAACCTACTAACCTTAATCTAGCCTAACCTTACCTAACCTAACCTTACCTAACCTAACCTAACTTACCCTACCTTACATTAACCCAATCTAGCCTAACCTAACCAAACTGCCTCACCCCCAGAGGTGCACGATGAGTCTAAGCGCGCATACTTCCGCAAGAAGACAGAGGAGTACCTGGGGCGGGCGGAGGCGGTGAAGGCAGCAGCAGCGAGGCAGCGTGCTGATACCTGCACCCACAGGCAGGTGAGCTGGGGCTGGGCTGGGCAGGGGAGGGTAGGTAAGGTTAGGTTAGGCTAGGCTGGATTAGGGTTGGGTATGTTAGGATAGGTTAGGTTAGGTTAAGCTAGGCTGGGTTTGGGGTAGGGTAGGGTTGGTTAGATTAAGCTAGGGTGGGTTTGGGGTAGGGTAGGTTAGGTTAGGGCTTGGCTTAGGTTAATGTAGGTTAAATAAGGTTAGTGGCCCTCGTCTCTAGGCTAGTTCAGGTTAGATCAGGGTAGGTTGGGTGAGTGGGCCTCTTCTCTTCAGACCAGTGGGGTGTGAGGCTTTCCCTTCCTTCATTTTCTTTCAGTAGTTTTTGTGGCAGAAACCATGAGGCGTGTTCATTGCCTCTGTACCTCATGGTGTGGTGGTGCTGGTGGTGGTGGCTGGTGGTGGTGCTGGTGCTGGTGCTGGTGGTGGTGGTGGTGGCTGGTGGTGGTGGTGCTAGTGGTGGTGGTGCTAGTGGTGATGGTGGTGCTAGTGGTGGTGGTGGCTGGTGGTGGTGGTGCTGGTGGTGGTGGCAGTAGTCATTCCATTTTCTTTATCCTGAATTTTAGTTTTATGGTTAAAAGATCAAATCCTTATTTCTCCATACTCTGGCTTAATTAATTTCAAGGTTTATCACTGTCTTGGCACTGATTGCACTCTTGGGTAGTCTGTTCCAATCATTAACCATTACACAAGTTTTTCCTTTCATCTAGCCCTCTCGTTGTCCCATCTTCCCGTGTCATGAAGACGCCTCACACACGTCCCGGTCACACACTCCGGCCAGAATCTTGTCTGTCTCTGTCACACCTCCCTGTGCCCCCTGCAAGCCAGCATTGGCAGCTCCAGCTTCCGCAGCCACTCCTCACACGTCGGGTTCCTCAGGGGTGCCTCCAGTCTGCTTGCTCTTCTCTGTACGTGTTCTGCTGCTTGGAGGTCTCTCATTAGTTAAGGTGCCCAAACTTGATTTGCATACTCTGTCTCTGGTCTGACTAGTGGTACACACAGGGCCTCAAAGATCTTGTCCAAAGTCACAAATGCCCTTATAATCCACACTATACTATTTGCTTTATTTATTTTCTGTGCCAGGTGTTCAGAGCTTAGTTTGCCATCTGTCACAACTCCAGTGTCTTTCTCTGAGGTGAGTTCCTCCACTGGCACTTCCTTGTGGTGTCCTTCATTTCCTGTGTCACCCTGCAAACCATATATACAGGGTGAGGCAAAAGTGCCTCCCATATTTCAAACTTTCACCTGAGTGTTGCTAATGAACTTCAGCAAGTGTTAATGGTGTCTTCATTCAGCCAGTGACTCAACATTTGTCCAGGCACCGTCATCCAGCAGTGCGGTGTGGACTGGTGCACACCAAGCTTTTGCTGCACAGATGTTTGTGAAGAATAGCGAGTGTGTAATTGCAGCACAGAAAGCTTCTTCAACTCATCACAGGTCACAGTCCACACCGCACTGCTGGATGACGGTGCCTGGACAAATGTTGAGTCACTGGCTGAATGAAGACACCATTAACACTTGCTGAAGTTCATTAGCAACACTCAGGTGAAAGTTTGAAATATGGGAGGCACTTCTGCCTCACCCTGTATATACATTTCTATGGAAGAAACAACAAGAACCACTTGTTGGACCAGTCCCTCATACAGATCATGTCCTTTTGAACATGTTCTTTATTGATTACTGTACACTTTGGTGTCATCTGTGTATCAGTACATCTTGCTGCCATTTCTAATAACTTCGGGTAAATCATTGATATATATATATATATATATATATATATATATATATATATATATATATATATATATATATAATATATATATATTATATATATAATATATATATATATATATAACAATAGTGGTCCCAACACTGACCCCTGAGGAACTCCACTCTTCACACCATGCCAGTCACAGTGACGGCCATTCACAGCCACACGTTGTCTCCCACCAGCAAGCAGCAGAGAGAGAGAGAGAGAGAGATTACCACTTCTACACATCCAGCTGCAGCACTTCCCCTCTCATGTTGTACCTCTTGATTTTTTCCAGTAACCTCCTCAAGTCCCATTAGACCACAGCCACAGCATCACCCCTTGCAGTTCCTGAGTCCAGTCGTCCATTACCTTCATTAATTGTAAGACTGCTGAGTGTCCTGCCAGAAATCCAAATTGTTTCTTACTGTAAAGTTGATTTGACTTCACATGATGCATTGTCCTCTGTGATGAGAGGCTCCATCAGTCCACCTGCCACACCTGTCAGGCTTACTGCTCTGTAATTCCCAGGATCAGTACACTTCTCTTGCTTCAAAATCACAGTGTGTTCTACTTTCCGGTAAATGACTTGTCAAAAATAATTTTCAAGGGGTCTATTATATCCATTCTACCTCCTCTGTGGTCCCAGTGATTTGTTACCTTCCAGTTTATTTATTTCTTATTTCTCCTGCTGTAAAACTCTGCGTGCCAGGACTTGCTTGATTGGAAGTGTTGGCACGGCCCTGTTGGTTCCTCTCTTAAAGCCTCAGTGAAATAGTTCGCCAGTACGTCAGCCTTTTCCTGATCTGTGTGAGTGACAGCTGTGTGTTCACCGTGTATGCAGAGACCTGGTGCGCCTGATTCGTTAGTTAATTTATCCTGGATGTGCTTGCAAAATACCTTCGGGTTTTCCCTCACACAGACTTGCAATAACGCGTTCCTCGCTTCTTGTCTTGCCGTGTTTCTTTCCTCGCTTTGTTATTTGTTTGTCTGTACTTCCTGTTTATTTCCTGAAGTTTGCTACCACTTCCCAGCAGGGGCGAGGATGCCTAGGAAAAATTAAAGCAAAATATGTTCTTGTGCATGCATGTTATTTATTGTGATGAAAAAAGTCAGGAAGATGCTGGTGCTGTTTTCTAAGGAGATCAAGTGCACCAGTAAGGAGAGAATTTAATAGCAAAGTGACACACACAAAAATTAAAGGTTTACCAATTAAAAAAAAAAAAGAAAGAGAAACATAAAATTTGTAGATAGTTTAGCAGTTTTTTTTGTATTTTCAGCAATTCAGGAGTGCAAAAACTGACTGCTGATTTGAAAGGGGGATGTACAATGAGAGAGAGAGAGAGAGAGAGAGAGAGAGAGAGAGAGAGAGAGAGAGAGAGAGAGAGAGAGAGAGAGAGAGAGAGAGAGACACAACCACTTCTACACTTAATACAAAACACAACACACTCACTGCATCATTTCCCCTTCTCCCTCACCAACTCTTCCTCCCACTCACACCCCCTCTCCCCACAGATCCAGATAGCAGAGGGGTCAACAGGTCACAGCTACGAGACGGTGTTTGGTCCAGTCATCACCCCGGCCCTGACTGAGGTGGTGGTGGAGGACGCGTACATCCGCTCCACTCATCAGGTGCTGCTTGGTGGTGACTGAGAGAGAGAGAGAGAGAGAGAGAGAGAGAGAGAGAGAGAGAGAGAGAGAGAGAGAGAGAGAGAGAGAGAGAGAGAGAGAAAGAGTTAAAGAAAAGATACAATGAATAGATGAAGGAATAAAAGTGAAAGAGAGAGAGAGAGAGAGACTAACCTTCCATCACTTCTCTCCAGATTTACAATTTCCTCCACCTGTGCGAACTCTTGGTGAGGAAAGCGGAGAAACTTTCCTCCATCTCTCTTATTACCTCCCTCGACCCCTCCGACCCTGAGTAAGTAGTAGTAGTAGTAGTAGTAGTAGTAGTAGTAGTAGTAGTAGTAGTAGCAGAGGAGGAGGAGAAAGAAGAAGAAGAGGAAGAGGAGAAGTAGATATGAAAAAAGATGAGAGAGAGAGAGAGAGAGAGAGAGAGAGAGAGAGAGAGAGAGAGAGAGAGAGAGAGAGAGAGAGAGAGAGAGAGAGAGACTAGCTAACCTTCCCTCTGTCTCTCTCCCCCACAGCATGCAGAGAGACAGACTGAGAGAGATAGAAGGGTCACTGCAGAAACACAGTGTCTCTCTCAACACAACTTTCTCTCAGACCATCCATGACAGAGAGATTAGGTGAGATTGTTTACCTGTTGTTGTTGTTGTTGTTATTGTTGTTGTTGTTGTTTATCTCTGTCTCTTAGCTGTCTCTCCATCTTTGTGTGTATGCTGTTTTGTATTTTTTCAGTTTATTAATCTCTCTCTCTCTCTCTCTCTCTCTCTCTCTCTCTCTCTCTCTCTCTCTCTCTCTCTCTCTCTCTCTCTCTCTCTCTCTCTCTCCATGTTTTTTGTCCTCATCCTCCTCCTCTTTTTCTTTCCTCCTCCTCCTCCTCCTCCACTACCATCATCATCTCTATTTTTCTTCCTCTTTTCCTCCTCCTCCTCTTGTTCTCTTCTTTCCTCTTCCTTCTTTATCTTCCTTTCTCTTTCTCCTCTTGTTCTTTTCTTTCCTTCTTTTCTCTTTCATGTTCCTTCCTTCCTTCCTTCCTTTCTTTCTTTCTTTCTTTCTTTCTTTCTTTCTTTCTTTCTTTCTTTCTTTCTTTCTTTCTTCCTCCTCCTCCTCCTCCTTTTATGTTCCTTCCTACCCCTCCTCCTCCTCCTCCTCCTCCTCCTTCTCTGCCCTCTTTCCTCCTCCTCCTCCTCCTCTTCCTCCAGGCTAAACAATGGGTGGGTAGTCAAGATAGGACGTGGCCTTGACTACTTCAAGAAGGCGGATGGTCGGTTCTCGGTCGGATGGTCTGACTATCACTTCCGCCCCTGCCACCAGACCACCATTGACCTGTACTATCAACCGCCGCCGCCATCTTGATAGTAGGAATAGTAAAGTGCTCTCTCTCTCTCTCTCTCTCTCTCTCTCTCTCTCTCTCTCTCTCTCTCTCTCTCTCTCTCTCTCTCTCTCTCTCTCTCTCTCTCTCTCTCTTTCTGTAAAATCTAGATAGGACAAGAAAAAGAAGAAGGAAGAAAGGAGAGAAGTAAAGAGGAAGAGGGATAGAAAGAAGAGACACAAAAATAAAGAGAAAGAATGAGAGGAAAGAAACAATTAAGAAAAGCAGGAAATGAAAAAAGAAGGGAGAGAGAGAGAGAGAGAGAGAGAGAGAGAGAGAGAGAGAGAGAGAGAGAGAGAGAGAGAGAGAGAGAGAGAGAGAGAGGAAATAAAAAAGAAGACATTTGTATTAAAATTGTGTGTGTGTGTGTGTGTGTGTGTGTGTACAGGGAACACTATATGTAAATATACTTAACTTCTAATTACACTTTTACACTACTAAAGATAAAAAAAATGTAATAACCAACTGTGACATGTAATTTTATATGTAATTGATTATATACATTTGTTACTTGTGTGTTGTTACTGCCTGCATGTGTGTGTGTGTGTGTGTTTACTTAGTTGTAGTTTGTCCTGCGTCAGTATTTACAATCATCCATCCTCTCTCTTGACAACCACATATTGCCCCAGCACGTGCCATGTCTCTTTACAGCTCGCTCCAGACTCCAACAATTCAGTGTGGAAAGCTGTCCCCTTCTGTACTCCTTTTGCACACTCCCTTCACCTCAAGTCAGGTCACGTCCTCTTGCACTGCCATGATCTCGCACCACCAGGTCTCCACAGTCTAATTCCTCGGTTCCTGATGTGATCTTGTACACAGTAATCAGGTCTGTTCTCTCTCTCTCTCTCTTCCTTCCAGAGCGAGGAGATTTAGTTTCTTCAGTCTCCCTTCACAGTAATCAGATCTGTCTCTCTCTCTCTCTCTCTCTCTCTCTCATCTCTCTCTCTCTCTCTCTCTCTCCTCTCTCTCTCTCGTCTCTCTCTTCTCTCTCTCTCTCTCTCTCTCTCTCCCTTCCAGAGCGAGGAGATTTAGTTTCTTCAGTCTTCCCTCACAGTAATCAGATCTGCTCTCTCTCTCTCTCTTCCTTCCAGAGCGAGGAGATTTAGTTTCTTCAGTTTCCCCTCAAATGACACGTTATACAGAGGCATGTTTGTTGCAGTTCTCTGTATTCATTTTTAGTACTTGCAGACCACAACACCGCAGCATATTCCAATTGTGGTCTTATCACGGTCACAATCAATTTCCTCGTCATATCCTCGTCCAGGTAATTACAAGCAGTTTTTGTTTCTCGGCAAATTGTAGGTCTCACTTGTTATCCTGGTGACATGTCTCTGTGACTCAAGTGTCTTTCTCCTCACTCCACACTCCAGTGAACTCTTCTGCCAGAGTGTGACAATGCTCGGCTCTTTTACTACTTTGTGCAGACTTACTGCTCCACATTCTTTTGTGGTGAATTCCATTTCCAACCTTTGACTCCACTCCCAGATTACACCGAGATCTTGTAGCAAAGCTGCACACTCCGCCTTCCTCTCCACCTCTGTCACCAGCAGTGCATCACCACCAAACACTCAGGCAATGGGTCACTCCTTCCATATTGTCACGCACAGACTGCAGACGTCACTGGTGCCAAGACTCATCCCTGCAGGACTCCACAAATTACTTTTCTCCAAAAGGAATTTTTGTCTGTGATCACAGCTCCCATTTCTCTGACCATCACAAAACTGGTTATCCATTTCAACAGTGTTTCCTTTTACACCTCCTGTATTTTACAGTTTCCACAAGAGTCTTTTGTGGGGCAGCTCATCAAACACCTTTAAGTCCAAAGTACACACCATCAACACCCCCCCCTCTCTCCTGTGTGTGTGTGTGTGTGTGTGTGTGTGTGTGTGTGTGTGTGTGTGTGTGTGTGTGTGTGTGTGTGTGTGTGTGTGTGTGTGTGTGTGTGTGTGTGTGTGTGTTCTTTAGGCTTGTAAAATAGGCCTATACATGAAATTTTCTTTTATTAAGAGAGAGAGAGAGAGAGAGAGAGAGAGAGAGAGAGAGAGAGAGAGAGAGAGAGAGAGAGAGAGAGAGAGTGAAAATAAAAAATCTATGTACAAAAGTTACCATAATACATTAACAACCTTCACAACTTGCCTGTAACACAACAACAGCCAACCCATTCAATTCTCTAAATCAGGTTAGGTAGCAAGGAGTGTCTGAATAACTTGAGTCTTCTGCTACTACTACTACTATTACTACTTTACACTAGGGGCTGATGTGGCTTAGTGTGTGTGTGTAATAATAATAATAATAATAATAAACGGTTTATTGTGTGTGTGTGTGTGTGTGTGTGTGTGTGTGTGTGTGTGTGTGTGTGTGTGTATGATGCCTTGCCTGGGCCTGGTATAGAGATAGATAGATAGATAGATGATGATGGTGATGATGATGATGATGATGATTATTTTTATTATCATTATTATTATTATTTATTTTATCTATTATTTTTTTATTTACTTTTATTTATTTATTTTTTTTTTGTTTAGGGGACTTGAAAGATGTGTCCTTATGAATTCAAATCTATATTACATTTTTTTCTTTTTTGTTACAATTATGAATGCTTCTATATGAAGACCAATAAATAAATGAATAGAATAAAAATAATGTAACAACAGAATAACAAACCTGACAAAAATATAATAATTCTCACTCATATAATGAATAACAATAATAATAAATAAATAAATAAAATAAAATAAAAATTAAGTAAGACAAACATGACCATTCACACTAGAATAATAATAATAATAATAATAATAATAATAATAATAATAATAATAATAATAATAATAATTAAATAAGAAAATAAGAAAGATAAATAATCAAACAAAATAACTGAACAAATAACAAGAACAAAAATACAAACACACACTCTAATAATAATAATAACTAATAATAATAATAATGATAATAATAATAATAATAATAATAATAATAATAATAATAATAATAATAAATAAACATTAACATACACATCCCCATAACCCATTTTCTATGACTGCACAAGCCACAGGAGGGAGGCCTACGCACGGTATTTTAGGCCTACCCATAATGTCAATAATCTCTCTCTCTCTCTCTCTCTCTCTCTCTCTCTCTCTCTCTCTCTCTCTCTCTCTCTCTCTCTCTCTCTCTCTCTCTTTCTCTGGGTTCTTTAAATAGTTTGTATTGAGAAAGTGTGTGTGTGTGTGTGTGTGTGTGTGTGTGTGTGTGTGTGTGTGTGTGTGTGTGTGTGTGTGTGTGTGTGTGTGTGTGTGTGTGTGTGTGTTACATACATATATACAGATGGAATGTAGAAAAAAAAAAAAATGAGGTAGAAATTAAATATTCTCACACACGCACACACACACACACTAAATAATGACAGGAAAATTCATATCTCTAATCTATGCACAATATTTACTACTGTGTGTGTGTGTGTGTGTGTGTGTGTGTGTGTGTGTGTGTGTGTGCGTGTGTGTGTGTGTGTGTGTTCATTCCTTTCTTCTCTCTCCCATCTGTTTACTTTTCTCTTTCCTTCCTTCATTCTCCTTATTCTATTTCATTCCCTCAACTTTTAATCCTCTGTCTCTGTGTGTGTGTGTGTGTGTGTGTGTGTGTGTGTGTGTGTGTGTGTGTTCATTCCTTTCTTCTCTCTCCCATCTATTTACTTTTCTCTTTCCTTCCTTCATTCTCCTTATTCTATTTCATTCCCTCAACTTTTAACCCTCTGTCTCTGTGTGTGTGTGTGTGTGTGTGTGTGTGTGTGTGTGTGTGTGTGTGTGTGTGTGTGTGTGTGTGTGTGTGTGTGTGTGTGTGTGTGTGTGTGTGTGTGTGTGTGTCTCAGCCCCCAGAGCCCCCCAAAGCCCCTAGGAAGAATGCAGTCACCAAGGTACCCAGAGCTGCACCAACCAGCATTGTGGCTGCAACTCTGGGGTAGCTGACATCACCACCACTACCACTACCACCACCACCACTACTACTGCCACCTCCTACTACCACCTCCGCCGGCAAGGATACCATTCCCCCCTCCCTGGGTGCTAGTACAGCCGAGAGCTGGCTGATCAGACTCTCGGAAGCTTTGGTCAGGTGTTGCATGGCTTGTCTTGAAGTTTCCGCAGCTCCCATCAACTCCTGCGACAGACTGGTCAGTTTCTCCACGACCTGAGAGATCTTCGCCGCATCTTTAGCCACACCCGTCAGCTCATCCGCCGTTCTACTCATCCGCTCGGCAACACTCCCAAAACTCCCACTCAACTCCTCGAATCTCCCTGCAAAACTTGACACACCACCCACATCTAAATCCCTGACACTCTTCACTTCCCCCTTGAATTCCCCAGCCCCAGGCACTTCCCCAGGTACCTTCACCCCCTGGCCCCCTTCCCCAGTGTCCTGTGTAACCTGGGGAGGCATGGCAAGTCCCTGGGATGCATGGGAGGCGAGTGAGGCGAGGATATCATGGTGCATTTGCTGGTAGCCTTCCTGGAGAGACTGTTGAGAGGTGGTGACGTGATCCTTAATTTCTCGTATCCTGACCCAGTTGTTGACGGATGTGATGACCGAGGCAAGCGCCGCCGACACCACTGACGCGATGATGGACCTGAGGGTGACACAGGGGGGGGAATACGGTGAGGACAGGGAGACAGGGTAATAACAGGATGAGAACAGGGAGACAAGATGATAACAGGATGAGAACAGGGAGACAACGTGAGGACAGAGGAAGAGGACAGGATGAGGACAGGGTGACAGTAACAGGGTGAGAATAGATGGCAGCTACTGACCATTAAAAGTGGCTCGGCTCCCATCACTCACTAGTACTTTCCCCTCATACACCTAGGTTAAGTTAGGTTAGGTTAAGTTAGGTTGGGATAAGTTTGGTTAGATTAGGATGAGTTAGGTTAGAGTAGCATACATCCCCCCCATCTATCCACCAGCAAGTTATATTAAAATTAGTCAATTAGACAAACTTAAATAAGATGAGGTGAGGGTGCATTCCATCAGCACACACCGCCACCAGCCACTCACCAGTACTTGCCCTGCTCGGCCCTGCATGCGCTCCCTCTCGTGGCAGTCCCGGATGGCAGCGGACAGCTGGGTGAAGGTGTCACGTTCTGTCTGCTCGTACCCCGCAAACTGACCACGAACCTCCCGCAGCTGATCGTTCAACTCCCGTGCCTGTGTGCGGGCAGGCAGGTGTGGTTAGGTTGGGTTGGTTATTTTAAAAATAAGGGCGTGTTCACAGTGGGCAGTGTACACTGTGGCAATGCACCACAGTGCGAGTCAGTGGAGGCGTTCACACACACACACACACACACACACACACACACACACACACACACACACACACACACACACACACACAGCTTTCCCTCCAACAACAGTTCTCACACAGGTGGAGGTCTGCTCTCCATCCACACTCATAGCACACAGGTGGCAGTACATGTAATGAAAGGCAGCGTGCAAACTGGGTGGTGTGAAGGCCACACTGTGCTGCCACTGGCTGTCCTGGCCTGGGATGCCAACCAATCAAACCCTATTGTTACAACAACTTTTTCTTCCGGAGAAATGGAATCTCAATTTGTTGTCAGCTGTGGCAATGTCTTTTCAAATTTGTTCCAACAGATCATCCAACAGTTCCATGGACACCCAGAAGTGACTCAAGAATTTGTGTTGGTGGTGTCTCAGCCCAGGCCAGCATGTGGCCACCCCAAGGACAGTGTGTGGGCCAAAGGTAAGTCCAGTGGTGTCTGTGTCCCTCCCTGCCAGTGCAGGAGCCACACACACACACTGCCTCTGCCACATGCCACCCACACCACACTGGCCTGCCCTGTGGTGCCAGCCAGTGCAGTGGCACAGCACTGCACTAAGCCCTTCCAGTGGCAGGGTGCTGTGGTGTGCACAGTGCTGGTGGCATCACAGGGTGGCATCACAGGGTGTCTTTGTGGGCAGGTTTGGTTGGATTATTAAAAAAAAAAAAGAAAAAGAAAAAAGTGAAGAAAGCATCACATGGGTGTTTTTACTCAAGAAAACACCATAAATAATACAAAACACACCAAACAACTAAAAAAAATCCTCTAAAAATGAAAAAAAAAAAAACCCACATCCCCTTTAAAAAAAAAAAAAATACCTCGAGAAAAACAAAAAAATGCAAAAAAAAATCCAACCAGCTAAACCACCACCACCACTCCGGCCACACCTGGGAGAAGAGGCGCATGTGTTCCTGAGAGTACTGCTCCGTCTTGGTGATGTGCTGGTGGTTCTGCACAAGTCTGGCCTGCAGGTCCTCTATCTCCCTCTGCAGCTGCCGCCGCTCCCCCTGCGCTGCCAGAAGGCCCTCTGACAGCTGGGGGAGAGTGGGGAGAGTGAGCGGGTTTGCTGGGGGAGGAAAGAGAGAGGGAGCTAGGTAAGGAGATAGGAAGGGGCAAGTGGTGGAAAAAGGTAGATAAGAGGGGAAGGAGGAATGGAGAGAGAGAGAGAGAGAGAGAGAGAGAGAGAGAGAGAAGGAGGGGTGGAGGAAGAGTTTGTCAAGGGAGGGTATAAAGAGAAGGAAGGAGGAAGGGGGAGGAGAGAGAGAGAGAGAGAGAGAGAGAGAGAGAGAGAGAGAGAGAGAGAGAGAGAGAGAGAGAGAGAGAGAGAGAGAGAGAAAAGGAAGAAAGGAAGAGTAGAGGGGAGGGGGGTAGAAGTATGGATGGAAGTGTTGGAGGAAAGGATAAAGAAAAATTATTTATCAGTTATATATACAACTCTCTCTCTCTCTCTCTCTCTCTCTCTCTCTCTCTCTCTCTCTCTCTCTCTCTCTCTCTCAAACTCAGTCTTTCTCTTCCTGTCTGTCACTCACTCTCCCACACACACACACACACACACACTCACCTCTGTCACTCTGTCCTGAGCCTTCTTCAGATCAGTAATGCCAACAAAATCTTGATACTGCTGATACCACCTGTTCAAAATGTCGTTCCAGTCATCAGCCTTCTTGGGATCTTCCTTTGAGACCATACCAGACCCCTTAGAGGCCTTGGGGAACTCCAGAACCCTAAGAAACCCATCTCCCTTCGGCTCTGTGTCTCCTATGGTCCTTTTCCCATTGTTGTTGTTTTCAGGGTATCTTGTGTAGTGTCTATGATGTACTGTGGTGAATGTGGCGGCTGTGGTGAATTTTAGGGGTGCTTCTCGCCACAGCGGTAGTGAAGCGTGATGGAGTGCGAGGTTAGGGATGGTGGCTGTGGTTAAGAAACGTGATATGCTCATGTTTTTTTTGTTTTGTTTGGGGTGTGTGTGTGTGTGTGTGTGTGTGTGTGTGTGTGTGTGTGTGTGTGTGTGTGTGTGTGTGTGTGTGTGTGTGTGTGTGTGTGTGTGTGTTGGGTTGTGTTTGTGTGTGTGTGTGTGTGTGTTGGGTTGTGTGTGTGTTGGGTTGTGTGTGTGTGTGTGTGTGTGTGTGTATTTGGCTGTGGAGATAAAAGGTGTGTTAGTTTGTTATCTCTCTCTCTCTCTCTCTCTCTCTCTCTCTCTCTCTCTCTCTCTCTCTCTCTCTCTCTCTCTCTCTCTCTCTCTCTCTCTCAGGAAGTATACACAAATATTATTCATATGGAGAACAAATGTTATTAGATGTAATGACAAACAGATTTTACAAGAAGCAGCCAACACAAGAACAGAAGGATTGGTGCAGGAATCCATGAGTCCTACATGTGGCAGTTCCTGTATAAAACATATGCTATCAAATTTATTGTTAAGGTAGGTTAGGGTTAGGTTTAATTAGGCTGGGATGGGTTAAGTTAGGTTTAGTAAGGTTAGATTGGGTTTTGTTAGGTTGGTTTAATTAGGTTGGTTTGGTTAGGATGGTTTACTTTGGTTAGGTTTAGTTAGGGTAGGTTTGGTAGTTAGGCTGGTTAGGTTTAGCTAAGCTCCATTTTTTTTTTTATGTGTATGAGTACAAAACATTTTTCTGGTAGATTTTGTTTTTTGTTTGGATGAATCTAATTGTTTTCATCACAAATCATTGGATTATGTGTGAGGCATATATATATATATATATATATATATATATATATATATATATATATATATATATATATATATATATACCTGGTTTGTACTGGAAACATTTAATAGATTCATCCAAAAACACATCAAAATCTAACAGAAAAATGTAGTTTCGTCCGAAAATGTTAGATGGTTCACTTGCGTAAATTCACCCTCGACCTAACCGGCTTCAACACCTCCCTGGACACCCTTGAAACTAACCTGAGCCGTGCGATTTTGTCTCCCTGAGGAACACAACACGAAAACAAAATAACAGAAAATAACAACACACACAGAGAGAGAGAGAGAGAGAGAGAGAGAGAGAGAGAGAGAGAGAGAGAGAGAGAGAGAGAGACTTCCACTCTTCGTGTTGTCTGCATTACTACCACACTCAACACTTACAACACCCACTTCACACTACACACACACATATCTCACACTTCCAACACATCCCCCGTGGCTCCCCGTGACTTGCTTACCTTACGGGGAAATGTATACAAACAGCAAACACACAGACACTCAAATCAACATCGCCTTTCTCCTTCTTGTTTACATGTGTGATCTAACATATGGTCTTCTTTTGGCGATAAGTTTTCTCCAACGGGGCAACAATTACGGTAAGTAACTCATCAAACCTACACATGCCTACTTATTTCCACCTCTTATCCTCATCCATAAATTAGTATACTACTTTTTTTTCAAAGTATAACGACTCAGCACTAACACCCTGATTACTGAATCTATTTAATTAATCTACAACTCCATTTGAGCAACAACCCCTTCCTATCTTTTTTTACGTTTTTTTTTAAGCTTACTCATCATTTCATGTTATTTTCTACTTACTGACTATAAGAGTTTTGCTTACGTCACCCTTATGTCCCCTACCACCTACCACTTGAACATTTCCCCTCCTCTGGGTGTTATCGTTACATCATCACATTTCCGAGGGACACGTGTGATCTTGTACAGTGGTTTAGTATTGTATTGACTGAAGTGCAGCGCTTGTATTACTGCATTATAGCGTATTCTTCATGTTCTCCCCAATGTCCTTCGTTATGTAACAATTTTCGTGTCTGGCTGGTTGCCACACACACACACAGACACACACGGCTTCCTCTATTCTGCCAGACACTTCGGAAGAGAGGCTGGGTTATGTAACGGAGAGAGAGAGAGAGAGAGAGAGAGAGAGAGAGAGAGAGAGAGATTGTTTCTTGAAGCTATATACAACCTTCATTCCGCCAGTGGAGTCGCTCTGCAAGGCCTCCATGAATGAATTTTGAACACAATGGTTAGAGTTTGGTGCGAAATGTTACCATTTTGTGCAGTTTCTTCGGGAAACCACCGCAGTGAGCAGCGACACAGCAATTCAACACATCATTCACTATCAGAAATATATCCATCCTTGCTCAGGTTGTCTTTCCTCCCTTGCACCAGCAAAATGCGAGTTCTGACCCCAGGGTTGCCGCGCAGAGGTGGAGGTGCTGTGGGAGGCTGGTGATGGGAACCTGGGTTTGAAACTATATATATATATATATATATATATATATATATATATATATATATATATATATATATATATATATATATATATATATATATATATATATATATATATATATATATATATATATATATATATATATATATATATATATATATATATATATATATATATATATATATACACACACACACACACACACAGTATCGACAGATAAAGACGAGACCTTGCCATCTCCAAGTGAAAAATTTTAAATAATTTCTTACTACCACAAAAGAAAATGAGAAATGTTATGAATAATGCATTTATTTCTTTTAATATTTAGTAACATCTCTGAGTCTTGTGACATCCTGAAAGCACTGGTGCATGCTGGTAGCCAGGTTTTTGAAGTAGTCTTGGTTTGTGTTCCTTCAGACCCATGTGAGGGCCTCCTGCAGGCATGAAACTGATGGGGTCAGGATGGCACCCACCTGCTCCTTAATGTGTGCCCATACATTCTCTGTCAGATTCAGGTCTGGTGAGCTTCCTAGCCACTCCAAAGCAGGAAGTCTGTTCTCTTTAAGACTTAAAGTCCTTGACTGTTTTTCTGCCATATCATTGGGTGCCATCCTGCATTTTGTATTGACTGCCTCTGTTACTGAGAGAAGGGCTGGGGTGAACAGTACTGACAGAAGGGCTGGGGTGAACAGTACTGACAGAAGGGCTGTGGTGAACAGTACTGACAGAAGGGCTGGGGTGAACAGTACTGACAGAAGGGCTGGGGTGAACAGTACTGACAGAAGGGCTGTGGTGAACAGTACTGACAGAAGGGCTGGGGTGAACAGTACTGACAGAAGGGCTGTGGTGAACAGTACTGACAGAAGGGCTGGGGTGAACAGTACTGACAGAAGGGCTGGGGTGAACAGTGCTGACAGAAGGGCTGGGGTGAACAGTACTGACAGAAGGGCTGGGGTGAACAGGTCTGCTACATGAGTAACAAAAAGGTGACCAAAAAGTGAGGGGAGAGTTGGTGTGTTGGCCAGACCGGCAGCCTTTGAACAACACAACGCACATCATCGTGGAATCTCAGGGAAGGGTCCGCTGTAATGCCAACATCAACAACACAGCAGCTCGTATGGAGTGGTTTGCCTCTAATTCGGCAGCAACAGTGTGCACCCATGTGGAAAGAGTTGCACAGCTGACCACCAGCACTCATAACTTTGGTCTTACCAGCATCAACTTTTATGTCCCAGGGTTCTGCAGCACACACAAACACAAACACACGAGAGCCTTACTGTCTTCTTGCACAACTGCTGTCCCACACAAGGCCCATTGAGTGTCTTCGTTTTGGAAGCGTCTCCTGTTGTTATTTACATTGTTTGTTCTGGCTTTGTATTAGTGATTTCAGGTACACCAACCTTCCTTCTATAGTTCTCCCCTTCATAGTGGATACTCCCACTCCCCCTCTCAAGGAGCAGGTTTGGACACACAGGTGCTCCTAACACTTGTCTGTACACACTGCTTTCTGCTGTGAGCAGATGCTTCACTTCTGTCTGTGTCAAGCTTGGTGTGTTGGCTGCATGCTGTGCAGCCTTTCGGGCAGCACTCCCTCACCTGTTCCTTCTGCTTTCTTTTCTCTTGTTAACCAAAATTTGTGTATTGTTCTCTTTGTTTCTTCAATATATGTATTTTCAAACAAGTGTGCTCCAGTACTGTCCTCCTCTTCTCTGTACAGGGTGCACAGCATTACTGCACCAGTGGCTTTCACCCTTTTTGTGCCCCTGGCCCACTTTTGGCATCCCTCAATACTCATGGCCCACTGCCCTTCACAACTGTGTGGTGACGGTGACAAAACCATTATAAAGCTTATTCAAAACACTCTATTTGTTCTGCTGCTTTTTCAATCACAAAATGAAGCAGTGGTCTGCATTTACTGTCAATAAATCATGGGCTTTGTAATCAAGACTCAAATTACACTTTTACAGTCATAACAGAAATGTAAACAATAGTTCTCTAATGTGCCATGTAAACACTACATCAGTGTTGCAGCTAATGTGATGGTTGTGCTTGCTTCTTAACTACAACACTATCAGCTTGGGGGACAGTTGTAGATAATGCACATCTTGTATCATGCTCCATCCCCAAGCAATGTCTTGTTTTGTCTTGCTTTGTAGTAAGGTGGAAAAGCCCGTCTGTCCAGTTAGAAAACCTGACGTGTGGTGGGAGACTGAAGGAGATGGAAACACAACACTTGAGGAAAGAAACGTGTGGTGGGAGACTGAAGGAGATGGAAACACAACACTTGAGGAAAGAAGAAAACAATAAGAGGGTGGTTACAATATATTAATTTCTTCACTTACAGTCTACACAACACCACACATCATTAGCAAAACTTTTAAGTTAGTCTTTACCTTAAATACAAAGTTGAAAAGAAACAACTCACAAAAATTAGTCACAGGCACATGATTACTCCCTCACAGCACACAAGGGCACAGCTGCCGCCACAGACAACACACCGCCCACCACAGCCACACAATCCCACACCCCACACACTCCTACAGGCATGGGTTTGATCCCGCTGGTCCTTGCAACACACCACCTCAAAAGTGGATCCTCACGTGCCTGGCAATGTCATCCCTTGTCTTGAAACACTTCCCACAAACATCACACTTGAACTCCCTCAAACCAGTGTGTCTGAAGGCATGTCTATTGAGCTCAGAATGGGTAAGAAATCTTTTGCCACACTCCTCACACTCATAATTTTTAACACCACTGTGTATCAGGGTGTGTCTACTGAGGTAAGACTTTGTGATAAATTTCTTTCCACATTCCAGACACTCATAATTTTTAACACCACTGTGTGTCAAGGTGTGTTTGTTGAGGTCAGACTTTGTGACAGATTTCTTTCCACATTCCAGACACTCATAATTTCTAACACCACTGTGTGTCAAGGTGTGTGTGGTGAGGCTAAACTTTGTGGCAAGTTTCTTTCCACATTCCAGACACTCATAATTTCTAACATCACTGTGTGTCAGGGTGTGTGTGGTCACGTCAGCCTTTCTGAAAAATTTCTTTCCACATTCCAGACACTCATAATTTCTAACACCACTGTGTGTCAGGGTGTGTGTGGTGAGGCTAGACTTTGTGGTAAATTTCTTTCCACATTCCAGACACTCATAATTTCTAACACCACTGTGTGTCTGGGTGTGTGTGGTGAGGTTAGACTTTGTGATAAATTTCTTTCCACATTCCAGACACTCATAATTTCTGACACCACTGTGTGTCAGGATGTGTGTGGTGAGGCTAGAATGTTGGGTAAATTTCTTTCCACATTCCAGACACTCATAATTTCTAACACCACTGTGTATCAGGGTGTGTCTGGTGAGGCTAGACTTTGTGGTAAATTTCTTTCCACATTCCAGACACTCATAATTTCTAACACCACTGTGTGTCAGGGTGTGTCTACTGAGGTCAGACTTCCTGGGAAATTTCTTTCCACATTTTAGACACTCACAATTTCTAACACCACTGTGTGTCAGGGCATGTCCACTGAGGTCAGACTTTGTGGTAAATTTCTTTCCACATTCCAGACACTCATAATTTTTAATACCACTGTGTCTCAGGTTGTGTGTGGTGAGGTGAGACTTTGTGGTAAATTTCTTTCCACATTCCAGACACTCATAATTTCTAACACCACTGTGTCTCAGGGTGTGTTTGTTGAGGACAGACTTTGTGGTAAATTTCTTCCCACATTCAAGACACTCATAATTTCTAACACCACTGTGTGTCAGGGTGTGTTTGTTGAGGTGAGACTGTTTGTTAAGTTTCTTTCCACATTCCAGATGCTCATAATTTTTAACACCATTGTGTGTCAGGGTGTGTTGCCTAAGCCCTTGTTTGGATCTAAAAGTTTTATCACACTGCTGACACCCAAACTTGCTCTCTGCTCTGTGGACAGAGCTGCCTGCCTCCAGGTGATTCTTGCCATCACACCTGCGCCTCCCCACATCTGACGCAGACTGCTGCTGCTGCTGCTGCTGCTCACTCATGCTGCTTCCTGGCCTCACCCCTCCACTGTAGCACTGCTGCCAGCAGCATACGCCACGGCCGATCCTGCAGGAACCCTCGTGGAAGCCAGCCAGAAGGAGTCACGTCAGAGCCCAGAAGACCATCCAGCCTGGACACCTGCAACAACAGTGACAGTGAGGACACTGAGAGCCATGCACTGCCTTGACACACTGCAGGGGCAGCCGCCAGCTTCCTGCCTCACTCACACGTGTGCATCGTCTAGTACATAATCACCTTGCGGTGCCTCGCACAGTGCCCCAGCACACACCCACAGGTCTCCTAACCACTAAAATGTTGAGGCTGCCTTAGCTTCCTAACTGGGTTCTCTTGAACTTTGGAAATTTGACATTACAGTAATCCACTTCTACTACCTGAAAGTATTGCACGTGACCAAACAAAACAAGACAAAGCACAAAGCGTTGCAAGCGTGCGGCACACAGTGCTCGCCAGAAGCCAAGCCACGCAGCACACCACGCGGCATCATGCCGTGCAGACCATGTGCACCGCGCACCATGCACCTGCCTCCTCCCATACACACAGCCAGCCTGTCAGCTTTGTTGTGGACACTGCTCCACTGGCTTCCTGGGAAGAATATAATGGCACGCTGATAAAGGAAGTGCTTTAGTTATACTGTGCTTGCCTGGGTGGTGGAGCTTTAGGTGGAACAAGGGTTCAAGTTGGGCTGCTCTGGAACTATACATTATTATTATTATTATTATTATTATTATTTATTTTTTTTTTTTTATGTAGGAGGGACACTGGCCAAGAGCAACAAAAATCAAATAAAAAAATGCCCACTGAAATGCCAGTCCCAAAACCCTTAAGGTTAATTATGGGTTAATTGACCCTTAATTGTATAGGATACCTTTTCTCCCTGAATAAAACTGTCCTGACAACATGACCTATACACATTCCACTGAGGAACTCTCACAACACTGGTCACTACCTCCACATTGGGCCAATTTTCAGTTTCAGTACAAGAATGTTTTTTTTTTTTTTTTCACCTATTACAGAGTAAAATTCATACTTTAAAAAAACAAGAATATCGACCTCAAGTTCACACCTGTTGGTAAATATCGTTGAGTCAGAGTAAGACGTTCAGCAGGAGTAACTGCTTGGCGCACGTTTGTCTTCCTTCTTGATAAGAGGGGTGACCAGGGCCAAAAGATCTTGGAACTGCTGCTGGTTCAATCTTGTCCGCTGCGTGAGCGTAACTTGGTCCTCTTCCCGCAGCTCCCTCAGCAATCTTAGTGACACTCCCTTCTGTCCTTCTCTGGAGCCACTGACGACTCCAGAGACACTTCCTCCTTCTTCTTTGCTTGATCTTGGCTAGGCAAGCCGCCGCTAAGCACAGCACAACGTCTTCCTGTTCTTGTTGGGGATTTGGCGGCCTTGCAGGCTGTGGTGGTTGTTGTGTAGGGCCGCGAAGATCCTGTGAAGTTGAGTCTTGGTGAGTCCCATGAGGGTATCACAGGCGTGTTAGTTGTCGATCAGGAAGGCACAGGTGAAGCGAATGACAGTGGATCATCGTGAGGGATAGACATTTGCCTCTGCCAAGAGAGTGGACAGGTCTTCTTGGCTTCAGCGAGTGGTGTTTGGATTGTCAGTGAAGTCTTTGTTATTGTCAGGTACGGCTCGGCTCACAATAAAAGACGATGCCAAAACTGCTATTAGAGCTCGACAACGTCCGTGTGACCAGAAAGATACTCGATAGGGGCTCAGAATATTGTGCCTAAATATTGACGAAAAAAAAAATCCCCTTGTGGCCGTGCCTTTATTAATTCCTCGCCCTCTTGCTACCAGCTTGCATCCAGCAGAGCAACAGACCTCTTCTTGCCTACATGTGGTCTGCTCATGCAGTTCTGCCAACCCTCCAGCAGATGTGGCACCTCAGGCATTGATCCCTTTACTTACTTAGGTTTAGCTGAATACTGGGCGCTGGCTGTTAAGCCTGTATGTCCAGATCTTGTATTTTTTGATGGAGTCGTTGGTTGGCGTGCGGCGAATGACAGCGCAGCTTTATAATTAAATATCACCTGGATGTCTCCAATAATGCTCCAATCTTATTTCAAATGCAAATATACTCGAGGCTTCTACAATAACTGATGGGAGGTTATTCCATGTGTTGACTATTCTTTCCGCAAATAAGTTTTGCCTTAGCCATGTATGACATCTTTTTCATTAACTTACATTTGTGTCCTCTTGTAGCTGGCCCTGCACCCTCATCAAGCTGCAGCACTGCAGCTATCCCCGTTTCGTACTTTCCAGTTGTTAGTTTATATGCCCCTATCATATCACCCCTCAGTCTCCTGTATACTAGTGTAGGCAGCTGCAGCACTCAGTCTCTCTTCATTGCACAAGTTCTTGAGTCCCAGAATTATCTCACATCAATGCACCCAGCCTCACCAACAGCATTCCCCAGTACAGGAGGGAGAGGGGAGAAAGGGAGGGACCACTTGTAGCTACACCTGCCCTGGTGCAGAAGTTTACTGGGTTCCCTGTAGTTAGCACGTGGAGAGACATGTCCTCGGCAGCCAGCAATGTCACTGTCTTGTGCCAGTCACCAGCCACACACCTTTAGGCAGCCAGGCAGGTAAACAGAGAGAGAGAGAGAGAGAGAGAGAGAGAGAGAGAGAGAGAGAGAGACGGCAAGCACATACAATTATTCTTCTCATGGTCACAATACAGTCACAGCACATGAGGCACGGTTCCTACTTCCCTAGCTTCACAGTCACTCCCGCAGCACCACAATCTGGCACCCGGCACCCCTAGTTGGGTGCAGTGTGACACTCCACCCATGAGAAAAAGACAAAGGCATCAGGCAGGACAGGGGTGATGCATCTCTCACTTGTACTGCAATCTTGTGGCACCTGGCCACTCACCTGGGCCGTCTCACACTCCTCGCCCTTTGGGATGACATCAACCCACACCACGTCAATTCTCCACTTAGGGGTCTACTCATACAAATCCAGGAGCACCCACATAGCACAAACACACAGACATGCACACAAACAGCCTAGGGCACATTCATAACAATATATATATATATATATATATATATATATATATATATATATATATATATATATATATATATATATATGCTTTGCCGGGGCAAAGCACACACACACAAGGCCGAGGCACAAGGAAAAACACATGCACTATTTCCTAGGTTTATTGACAAATCCTCCACAAGTACACTGCTTCACAAGTTCACAGGGGCACCACAAGTCTCCCAGGGCATGACAGGCACTCAACAGGCAGGGAAACACTTCCAAAGCAGGCAGGCACACGCTGGCTTCCTCTCAGGCCGCGCATCTGCTCTCTCTCTGTTTCCCTGCCTCTTCCAGTGCTGCCACCTCCAACAGTGCTGCCACCCGCACCCATACCCCTGGTGTAACACTATCCCCCCCCTACAAGGCAGATGACCCGGCTGCCCTGACACACACATACACACAATAAGTGGAAATAAATAAATGAAATACACAAAGAAAATTAATCCTCAGGAACATCACAAAAGTCTTTCATCCACCCTGGTCTATGCCTCTGTCGCTGAGGTCGCTGTGGTGGTGGAGGCGTGGGCTGCGTCGAGTTAGCAGCACCCCCCCACGGGGGTGTCTCTAGCCCCAAGTTCAGGGTCAAGGTCACCACTGCCACTCGCCGCTCTGCCTCCTCCACGTTCATTCCTGTCTCGGGCAGCCACTGCCCACCACCTTGAGCTTGCCTCGAGCCCGTCGATGCACCTCCACCAGGTGTTCCTGCAGTGCCGCTGCATACCCAGAGGTGACGGTGGGCAAGCTCATGTCAGGAGGCCGTCCTGTGGCCAGGTCCACTGGCAGCCTGAACTCACAGCCAAACATGAGACGGGCTGGTGTGAAGTCCGTCACCTCATGCACAGAGGACCTGTACGCCATCAACATAGTGGGCAGTTTGACGTCCCAGTCTCCTTGGTCTTCCTCGCAATACTTGGCCAGCTGTTGTGCAAAGGTCTGATTAAATTGCTCCACCATCCCATCAGACTGTGGGTGGAGGGGCGTTGTCTGGGTCTTGCACACTCCTAACAGCTCGCAACATTCACGGAACACTTGGGACTCAAACTCACGGCCTTGATCAGTGCAATTCTGCGGGCACACCGAAACGGGTAAAGAACTCGTTCACTAGAACACCTGCCACTGTCTCGGCCTCGTGGTTGGGAAGTGCATATGCCTCAGGCCACTTGGTGAAATAATCCATCACCACACAGATGTACCGGTTGCCCCATGGCGTGAGAGGCAGCGGGCCAGTTATGTCCACAGCCACCCGCTCCATGGGCGCCCCCACGCTGTACACCTGTAACGGGGCACGGTTTTTCCTGGTGGGGCCCTTCTTTGCACTGCACGTCACATGCTCTACACCACTCGGTCACATCACTTTACATCCCCACCCAGTAGAAGCGCTGACGAAGACGGCACAGGATCTTTTTCTCGCCCAAGTGACCACTGGTAACGCCTGCATGTAACTCTTTTAACACCTCAGCACGCAAGGCTCGGGGCACTAACACCACCTACGCATCACTGCCCACTCTGCTCAAAGCCACCCAACGCTTCACTAACACACCTCGTTCATCCACCTGCAAAGTTTCCCACTGATCAACCAGCCACTTGGTGGCGGGGCTCTCTGGTGCCACAGCCTCCCAGCTGGGGCGTCCACCACCAGCCTCGAGCCACTGGATGATGGGAGCGAGGTCAGAGTCCTCACGCTGTGCCTTATGCCACTTGTTGTCCCCCTCTGCGGCGCTTGCTAGCACCTACAGGGAGAGGCACACGGGGTCAAAGTCCTGGGCACAGTATGAGCAGCCAGCCTCACACGGGTGTTGACTCAGACTGTCAGCGTTGCAGTGGACACGACCCGGGCGGTAAACGATGCGGTAGTTGTACTGCTCGAGGCGCCCTAACCACCTCGCAAGCTGACCCTCTGGCACCTTGTGTCTTCAACCACTGCAGGGCAGCATGGTCGGTCCGGATGGTGAACTCAGCGCCGCATAGGTAAGGGTGGAAGTGCATGAGACTCTTCACTACTGCTAGCAGTTCCTTCCTCGTCATACAGTAGTTACGCTCAGGCCTACTGAACTTAGCACTGTAGTAGGCCACGACGTGCTCCGTCCCATCCTTCACCTGTGACAGGACCACCCCGATGCCCTTTGCACTGGCATTGGTGTCTAGCAGGTAGGGGAGCTTCGGGTCTGGGTACAGCAGGACCGGTGCCTCCACCAGGGCCTTCTTCAGGCCGTCAAACGCGGCCTGGCACGCTTTGTCCCACATGAAGCCACGCCCCTTTCCTGGTGAGGTGGTGGAGAGGGGCTGCCACGCTGGCGAAGTCCTGCACGAAGCGACGGTATTACATGCACAGGCCCAAGAAGCTCCTGACTTCCGCCATGTTGGTGGGGACGGGCCACTTCACCACTGCCACCTTCTCTGGGTCAGTGCACACGCCATCCCAACCGACAACATGCCCCAGGAATGGCACCTCGTGCTGAAAGAGAGAGCACTTCTTGGGGCTGAGCTTGAGGTTGGCTTTCCTCAGCCGCTGCAGAACCTCCTCTAGCCGCTCCAGCTCCTCCTGGAAGGTGCTCCCGAAGACAATGACGTCATTGATGTATATGAGTGCCGTCTTCCACTGCAGGTCGTCTAAAACCCTCTCCATCAGACGCTTGAAACAACTAGTTTGGTATATACATATATATATATATATATATATATATATATATATATATATATATATATATATATATATATATATATATATATATATATATATATATATATATATATATATATATACCTGGTTTGTACTGGAAACATTTAATAGATTCATCCAAAAACACATCAAAATCTAACAGAAAAATGTAGTTTCGTCCGAAAATGTTAGATGGTTCACTTGCGTAAATTCACCCTCGACCTAACCGGCTTCAACACCTCCCTGGACACCCTTGACACTAACCTGAGCCGTGCGATTTTGTCTCCCTGAGGAACACAACACGAAAACAAAATAACAGAAAGTAACAACACACACACACACACACAGAGAGAGAGAAAGAGAGAGAGACTTCCACGCTTCGTGTTGTCTGCATTACTACCACACTCAACACTTACAACACCCACTTCACACCACACTCATCAGACCTACACATGCCTACTTATTTCCACCTCTTATCCTCATCCATAAATTAGTATACTCCTTTTTTTTTTTTTTTCAAAGTATACCGACTTAGCACTAACACCCTGATTACTGAATCTATTTAATTAATCTACAACTCTATTTCAGCAACAACCCCTTCCTATCTTTTTTTTACTTTTTTTTCTTTTTTTAAGCTTACTCATCATTTCACGTTATTTTTTAATTACTGACTATAAGAGTTTTGCTTACGTCACCCTTATGTCCCCTACCCCCTACCACTTGAACATTTCCCCTCCTCTGGGTGTTATCGTTACATCATCACATTTCCGAGGGACACGTGTGATCTTGTACAGTGGTTTAGTATTGTATTGACTGAAGTGCAGCGCTTGTATTACTGCATTATAGCGTATTCTTCATGTCCTCCCCAATGTCCTTCGTTATGTAACAATTTTCGTGTCTGGCTGGTTGCCACACACACACACACACACACGGCTTCCCCTATTCTGCCAGACACTTCGGAAGAGAGGCTGGGTTATGTAACGGAGAGAGAGAGAGAGAGAGAGAGAGAGAGAGAGAGAGAGAGAGAGAGAGAGAGAGAGAGAGAGAGAGAGAGAGAGAGAGAGAGAGATTGTTTCTTGAAGCTACATACAACCTTCATTCCGCCAGTGGAGTCGCTCTGCAAGGCCTCCATGAATGAATTTTGAACACAATGGTTAGAGTTTGGTGCGAAATGTTACCATTTTGTGCAGTTTCTTCGGGAAACCACCGCAGTGAGCAGCGACACAGCAATTCAACACATCATTCACTATCAGAAATATATCCATCCTTGCTCAGGTTGTCTTTCCTCCCTTGCACCAGCAAAATGCGAGTTCTGACCCCAGGGTTGCCGCGCAGAGGTGGAGGTGCTGTGGGAGGCTGGTGATGGGAACCTGGGTTTGAAACTATATAATATATATATATATATATATATATATATATATATATATATATATATATATATATATATATATATATATATATATATATATATATATATATATATATATATATATATACACACACACACACACACACACACACACACACACAGTATCGACAGATAAAGACGAGACCTTGCCATCTCCCAAGTGAAAAATTTTAAATAATTTCTTACTACCACAAAAGAAAATGAGAAATGTTATGAATAATGCATTTATTTCTTTTAATATTTAGTAACATCTCTGAGTCTTGTGACATCCTGAAAGCACTGGTGCATGCTGGTAGCCAGGTTTTTGAAGTAGTCTTGGTTTGTGTTCCTTCAGACCCATGTGAGGGCCTCCTGCAGGCATGAAACTGATGGGGTCAGGATGGCACCCACCTGCTCCTTAATGTGTGCCCATACATTCTCTGTCAGATTCAGGTCTGGTGAGCTTCCTAGCCACTCCAAAGCAGGAAGTCTGTTCTCTTTAAGACTTAAAGTCCTTGACTGTTTTTCTGCCATATCATTGGGTGCCATCCTGCATTTTGTATTGACTGCCTCTGTTACTGAGAGAAGGGCTGGGGTGAACAGTACTGACAGAAGGGCTGGGGTGAACAGTACTGACAGAAGGGCTGTGGTGAACAGTACTGACAGAAGGGCTGGGGTGAACAGTACTGACAGAAGGGCTGTGGTGAACAGTACTGACAGAAGGGCTGGGGTGAACAGTACTGACAGAAGGGCTGGGGTGAACAGTGCTGACAGAAGGGCTGGGGTGAACAGTACTGACAGAAGGGCTGGGGTGAACAGGTCTGCTACATGAGTAACAAAAAGGTGACCAAAAAGTGAGGGGAGAGTTGGTGTGTTGGCCAGACCGGCAGCCTTTGAACAACACAACGCACATCATCGTGGAATCTCAGGGAAGGGTCCGCTGTAATGCCAACATCAACAACACAGCAGCTCGTATGGAGTGGTTTGCCTCTAATTCGGCAGCAACAGTGTGCACCCATGTGGAAAGAGTTGCACAGCTGACCACCAGCACTCATAACTTTGGTCTTACCAGCATCAACTTTTATGTCCCAGGGTTCTGCAGCACACACAAACACAAACACACGAGAGCCTTACTGTCTTCTTGCACAACTGCTGTCCCACACAAGGCCCATTGAGTGTCTTCGTTTTGGAAGCGTCTCCTGTTGTTATTTACATTGCTTGTTCTGGCTTTGTATTAGTGATTTCAGGTACACCAACCTTCCTTCTATAGTTCTCCCCTTCATAGTGGATACTCCCACTCCCCCTCTCAAGGAGCAGGTTTGGACACACAGGTGCTCCTAACACTTGTCTGTACACACTGCTTTCTGCTGTGAGCAGATGCTTCACTTCTGTCTGTGTCAAGCTTGGTGTGTTGGCTGCATGCTGTGCAGCCTTTCGGGCAGCACTCCCTCACCTGTTCCTTCTGCTTTCTTTTCTCTTGTTAACCAAAATTTGTGTATTGTTCTCTTTGTTTCTTCAATATATGTATTTTCAAACAAGTGTGCTCCAGTACTGTCCTCCTCTTCTCTGTACAGGGTGCACAGCATTACTGCACCAGTGGCTTTCACCCTTTTTGTGCCCCTGGCCCACTTTTGGCATCCCTCAATACTCATGGCCCACTGCCCTTCACAACTGTGTGGTGACGGTGACAAAACCATTATAAAGCTTATTCAAAACACTCTATTTGTTCTGCTGCTTTTTCAATCACAAAATGAAGCAGTGGTCTGCATTTACTGTCAATAAATCATGGGCTTTGTAATCAAGACTCAAATTACACTTTTACAGTCATAACAGAAATGTAAACAATAGTTCTCTAATGTGCCATGTAAACACTACATCAGTGTTGCAGCTAATGTGATGGTTGTGCTTGCTTCTTAACTACAACACTATCAGCTTGGGGGACAGTTGAGGATAATGCACATCTTGTATCATGCTCCACCCCCAAGCAATGTCTTGTTTTGTTTTACTTTGTAGTAAGGTGGAAAAGCCCGACTGTCCAGTTAGAAAACCTGACGTGTGGTGGGAGACTGAAGGAGATGGAAACACAACACTTGAGGAAAGAAACGTGTGGTGGGAGACTGAAGGAGATGGAAACACAACACTTGAGGAAAGAAACGTGTGGTGGGAGACTGAAGGAGATGGAAACACAACACTTGAGGAAAGAAACGTGTGGTGGGAGACTGAAGGAGATGGAAACACAACACTTGAGGAAAGAAACGTGTGGTGGGAGACTGAAGGAGATGGAAACACAACACTTGAGGAAAGAAACGTGTGGTGGGAGACTGAAGGAGATGGAAACACAGCACTTGAGGAAAGAAGAGAACAGGAAGAGGGTCGTTACAATATATTAATTTCTTCACTTGCAGTCTACACAACACCACACATCATTAACAAAGAATCTAGGTAAATTGCTCGAAATCAATTGCTCGACAGTAAATTGCTCGAAATCAATTGCTCAAAAAATAATTTCTCGAACTGTCAATTGCTTGAAAGGCAGATTGCTCGAAATAATTTTGAAGCTCGAAGCACCACGTCAGCTGCGCCGTCTCACGTCTCGAAAGGCAGATTACTCGAAATAATTTCGAAGCACAAAGCATTACGTCAGCTGCGCCGTCTCACGACAGGTCTCTTGGCTGGCTTAACACACGGTGGCAGGGCTACTTTCTGTACGTGTGGTTCCCCCTTTCTTCCTTTCTCCCCATTGCAACCATATCCATTGTCATTAGGCTTGTCTTACAGTATTCCCTTAAGTGTTAATACTTGTCACTGGATTGTCTATTATTGATATTCACTCGACCTATAATACTACTGACGATTTTCCTGATTCTTTCTTATATTTGTTTTCTATTTCTATTTCAGTTATTTTCTAGATCTTGAACCCTAGAAATGGACATAACTTTTGTTGAGAGTGAAAAAGGAAAGAAGTTATGTTTGGATGGATATCTTTATATCAAAGACAAAACAGTGAACAATAAGATTTACTGGAAATGTGAAATGTGCAAAAAAAAGAAATGGTCAGCACGTGTTATCACAGTCCATGATAGTATCCAGAAACGAAACGGGAATCACAACCATGGAGGAGATGCCGCTAAAATTGAAGCCGCTAAAGCCATGGAGAAAGTGAAAGAACATGCAATAAATAGTCAAGATACACAACATTATATTGTATCATGTGCTTCAATGAAAAAAGTCCTGCTGCAGCGGTGCAGCTCCCTTCAGTACCAAATATGAAAAGAACCATACGTAATATATGCGCAAGGGAAAATGCTGGACCTGCTTTGCCTAATAGCTACCTCGATCTTAACATCCCAGAAGAGTTTACCAAAACCATCAAAGGGGATTTATTCCTTATTTATGACTCTGGTCCTACAAATGATCGTATTTTAATTTTTACAACCCAAAGCAATCTCGATATCTTGGCACGTTCGGAGCACTGGTTCCTTGATGGAACTTTTAAAACTGTGCCTTTGATTTTTGGTCAAATGTATACAATACATGGCTTGAAGTCAGGTAAAATATTACCTCTTGTATATGCACTGTTACCTAACAAAACTGAAGAAACCTATAGGTTCCTGAAGGCTCTTAAAGAAAGAATCCCTACATTACAGCCATTAACAATAATGATTGATTTTGAACTTGCCATGGTTAAAACAATAGAACAAGAATTTCCAATGTCTAGGTGTAGTGACTGTTTTTTTCATTTTTGCCAAAGCCTTTATTGAAAAATTCAAGCAAGTGGCCTTAAGAAAATGTACGACACCAATGCTGAATTTGCTCTTAAAGTTCGTCGTTTATCTGCGTTGGCATTTATACCTGTACCCAAAGTTGTGGAAACATTTGAATTTATAGTTGAAAATGAAATTTTTCCGGATCAGCTTCAAGGAGTTGTGGATTATTTTGAAGACACATGGATTGGGCAGCTGTGTAGACGCAGCCGTAGACGTGCTCCTTTATTTAAACATGAAATGTGGAACTGTTTTGATAATGTTGTAGAAGGACTGTCAAAAACAAACAATGCAATTGAAGGATGGCACAACAGTTTTGAACATCAAATAGGTGCTCTTCATCCGTCTGTTTGGAAATTTATTGATGGACTAAAGAGAGAACAAAGTTTACAAGAATTGCGAATAGAACAATATGTGGGAGGAGTGAGTGCAGCTGAGGGCAGAAAAAAGTACTGTGACACCGCAATGCGATTAAAGAATATTGTATCAAACTATGACACAACAGACAATGTAGAAGAATATCTAAGAAGTATAGCATACAATATTTCATACTAATAGAGTAAATATTTGCAATAATTTTTTTAGTTTTAATTTTTTGATTTTTAAAAATTTTTAAATGTACCCATTCGTGTTTTTAACTGTCCAATTAACAACAATAAAGTATTATTTTATCTTTTTTTTATTCTGTTTTCGAGCAATTTGCCTTTCGAGCAATGACAGTTCAAGAAATTATTTTTCGAGAAATTGATTTCGAGCAATTTACTGTCGAGCAATTGATTTCGAGCAATTTACCGGATACCATTAACAAAACTTTTAAGTTAGTCTTTACCTGAAATACAAAGTTGAAAAGAAACAACTCACAAAAATTAGTCACAGGCACATGATTACTCCCTCACAGCACACAAGGGCACGGCTGCCGCCACAGACAACACACCGCCCACCACTGCCACACAATCCCACACCCCACACACTCCTACAGGCATGGGTTTGATCCCGCTGGTCCTCGCAACACACCACCTCAAAAGTGGATCCTCACGTGCCTGGCAATGTCATCCCTTGTCTTGAAACACTTCCCACAAACATCACACTTGAACTCCCTCAAGCCAGTGTGTCTGAAGGCATGTTTATTGAGCTGAGAATGGGTAAGAAATCTTTTGCCACACTCCTCACACTCATAATTTTTAACACCACTGTGTATCAGGGTGTGTCTACTGAGGTAAGACTTTGTGATAAATTTCTTTCCACATTCCAGACACTCATAATTTTTAACACCACTGTGTGTCAAGGTGTGTTTGTTGAGGTAAGACTTTGTGACAGATTTCTTTCCACATTCCAGACACTCATAATTTCTAACACCACTGTGTGTCAGGGTGTGTGTGGTGAGGCTAACCTTTGTGGCAAGTTTCTTTCCACATTCCAGACACTCATAATTTTTAACACCACTGTGTGTCAGGGTGTGTGTGGTGAGGCTAGACTTTGTGGTAAATTTCTTTCCACATTCCAGACACTCATAATTTCTAACACCACTGTGTCTCAGGATGTGTGTGGTGAGGCTAGACTTTGTGGTAAATTTCTTTCCACATTGCAGACACTCATAATTTTTAACACCACTGTGTATCAGGATGTGTCTGGTGAGGCTAGACTTTCTGATAAATTTCTTTCCACATTCCACACACTCATAATTTCTGACACCACTGTGTGTCAGGATGTGTGTGGTGAGGCTAGAATGTTGGGTAAATTTCTTTCCACATTGCAGACACTCATAATTTTTAACACCACTGTGTATCAGGGTGTGTGCGGTGAGGTTAGACTTTGTGGTAAGTTTCTTTCCACATTCCAGACACTCATAATTTCTAACACCACTGTGTGTCAGGGTGTGTCTACTGAGGTCAGACTTCCTGGGAAATTTCTTTCCACATTTTAGACACTCACAATTTCTAACACCACTGTGTGTCAGGGCATGTCCCTTGAGGTCAGACTTTGTGGTAAATTTCTTTCCACATTCCAGACACTCATAATTTTTAATACCACTGTGTCTCAGGTTGTGTGTGGTGAGGTGAGACTTTGTGGTAAATTTCTTTCCACATTCCAGACACTCATAATTTCTAACACCACTGTGTGACAGGGCATGTCCATTGAGGTCAGACTTTGTGGTAAATTTCTTTCCACATTCCAGACACTCATAATTTCTAACACCATTGTGTATCAGGGTGTGTTTGTTGAGGACAGACTTTGTGGGAAATTTCTTCCCACATTCAAGACACTCATAATTTCTAACACCACTGTGTGTCAGGGCATGTCCACTGAGGTCAGACTTTGTGGTAAATTTCTTTCCACATTCCAGACACTCATAATTTTTAATACCACTGTGTCTCAGGTTGTGTGTGGTGAGGTGAGACTTTGTAGTAAATTTCTTTCCACATTCCAGACACTCATAATTTCTAACACCACTGTGTGTCAGGGTGTGTGTGGTGAGGTGAGACTTTGTAGTAAATTTCTTTCCACATTCCAGACACTCATAATTTCTAACACCACTGTGTGTCAGGGTGTGTTTGTTGAGGACAGACTTTGTGGTAAATTTCTTTCCACATTCCAGACACTCATAATTTCTAACACCACTGTGTGTCAGGGTGTGTTTGTTGAGGACAGACTTTGTGGTAAATTTTTTCCCACATTCAAGACACTCATAATTTCTAACACCACTGTGTGTCAGGGTGTGTGTGGTGAGGTCAGACTTCCTGGGAAATTTCTTTCCACATTTTAGACACTCACAATTTCTAACACCACTGTGTGTCAGGGCATGTCCACTGAGGTCAGACTTTGTGGTAAATTTCTTTCCACATTCCAGACACTCATAATTTTTAATACCACTGTGTCTCAGGTTGTGTGTGGTGAGGTGAGACTTTGTGGTAAATTTCTTTCCACATTCCAGACACTCATAATTTCTAACACCACTGTGTCTCAGGGTGTGTTTGTTGAGGACAGACTTTGTGGTAAATTTCTTCCCACATTCAAGACACTCATAATTTCTAACACCACTGTGTGTCAGAGTGTGTGTGTTGAGGTGAGACTGTTTGTTAAGTTTCTTTCCACATTCCAGATGCTCATAATTTTTAACACCATTGTGTGTCAGGGTGTGTTGCCTAAGCCCTTGTTTGGATCTAAAAGTTTTATCACACTGCTGACACCCAAACTTGCTCTCTGCTCTGTGGACAGCGCTGCCTGCCTCCAGGTGATTCTTGCCATCACACCTGCGCCTCCCCACATCTGACGCAGACTGCTGCTGCTGCTGCTCACTCATGCTGCTTCCTGGCCTCACCCCTCCACTGTAGCACTGCTGCCAGCAGCATACGCCACGGCCGATCCTGCAGGAACCCTCGTGGAAGCCAGCCAGAAGGAGTCACGTCAGAGCCCAGAAGACCATCCAGCCTGGACGCCTGCAACAACAGTGACAGTGAGGACACTGAGAGCCATGCACTGCCTTGACACACTGCAGGGGCAGCCGCCAGCTTCCTGCCTCACTCACACATGTGCATCGTCTAGTACATAATCACCTTGCAGTGCCTCGCACAGTGCCCCAGCACACACCCACAGGTCTCCTAACCACTAAAATGTTGAGGCTGCCTTAGCTTCCTAACTGGGTTCCCTTGAACTTTGGAAATTTGACATTACAGTAATCCACTTCTACTACCTGAAAGTATTGCACGTGACCAAACAAAACAAGACAAAGCACAAAGCGTTGCAAGCGTGCGGCACACAGTGCTCGCCAGAAGCCAAGCCATGCAGCACACCACGCGGCATCATGCCGTGCAGACCATGTGCACCGCGCACCATGCACCTGCCTCCTCCCATACACACAGCCAGCCTGTCAGCTTTGTTGTGGACACTACTCCACTGGCTTCCTGGGAAGAATATAATGGCATGATGATAAAGGAAGTGCTTTAGTTACACTGTGCTTGCCTGGGTGGTGGAGCTTTAGGTGGAACAAGGGTTCAAGTTGGGCTACTCTGGAACTGTTTGAATTTTGACCACAAGACGTCTTAATTTTTTTAGCATCACAGCGCTGCTGTGCACGACGCGGTGCATGACTGTACAGAGTTACCATGTCGCGTGCACCGCCTCTGTAATGTGTTGCACCGTCTTGGGGGGCAATTCTTGGTAGTTTATCTGTTATAATTTTTCCATGGCAAGGTGGAGGAGGATTCAGGATAGGTCTACCAGTGAAGAGGAGAAGAGAAGACAAAGCCAACGATAAAAAGCAGCCCAAGTGGAAGAGACAGCCAATCAGAGGAGGCCGAGTCTGGCAGAGGAAGGCGAGGAAAGGGAGGGGCCTGATGTGGGGCACAACTGTATCACCACAATTGTATCTTTTTTAATAATTAAAGTTTAATATTGTAAGTTTTATTCAGATTTTTGTAAGATCTTGATTTCTGTTTCTGAAGATTCTGTTTGTCATTGGTTCTGTTCTTCCTTCTAAGAACTCAGTTGGGTAATTGTTGTCCAATCCTACAGTTTCTGAGACAAACACACTCTTTTTCTGAGCAAAGTTTGATGCTTTTTTTCAATGGAGACTTTCTCTCAAAAAAATAAATAATAAAAAAATTTTCTTAAACCTACTCTAACCTAACACAGAGGTTCCTAAGTTGAAGTCAACAGACTACTGGGGTCCTCAGTTTGGCCGTACAGGGTTCACAAGACAATGAATGTTGGGGGTCCTTGATAAGGTAAAGTTTGGGAATCTCTGGCCTAACAAAACCTGACCTAACTCAGCCAATCTAAGTTAGGTTTAGGTTACTTTTTATGCATCAGAGAAAGAACTATCTCAATTATAAAAAGTCATATTTCACCCAGAAGACGAGTGTCTGTCACAAAAACAGTACGCCTAGAACTATACAACATTATTATTATTATTATTTTTTTTTTTTTTTTATATATAGGAGGGACACTGGCCAAGGGCAACAAAAATCAAATAAAAAAAATGCCCACTGAAATGCCAGTCCCAAAACCCTTAAGGTTAATTATGGGTTAATTGACCCTTAATTGTATAGGATACCTTTTCTCCCTGAATAAAACTGTCCTGACAACATGACCTATACACATTCCACTGAGGAACTCTCACAACACTGGTCACTACCTCCACATTGGGCCAATTTTCAGTTTCAGTACAAGAATGTTTTGGGTTTTTTTTTTTTTTTCACCTATTACAGAGTAAAATTCATACTTTAAAAAAACAAGAATATCGACCTCAAGTACACACCTGTTGGTAAATATCGTTGAGTCAGAGTAAGACGTTCAGCAGGAGTAACTGCTTGGCGCACGTTTGTCTTCCTTCTTGATAAGAGGGGTGACCAGGGCCAAAAGATCTTGGAACTGCTGCTGGTTCAATCTTGTCCGCTGCGTGAGCGTAACTTGGTCCTCTTCCCGCAGCTCCCTCAGCAATCTTAGTGACACTCCCTTCTGTCCTTCTCTGGAGCCACTGACGACTCCAGAGACACTTCCTCCTTCTTCTTTGCTTGATCTTGGCTAGGCAAGCCGCCGCTAAGCACAGCACAACGTCTTCCTGTTCTTGTTGGGGATTTGGCGGGCTTGCAGGCTGTGGCAGTGTTGCCAGATCCACAGATTTTCCTGAGGTTCTACAGATTTCAGACCTCGTTTCAGATTTTCAGATTTTTTTTTCTAAATGGACAAAATCTACAGATATTTTCCTCACTTAAGGCACTTACTTAAGAATATGGTATGCATGAGTTCGGGACAGATGCCCTGTATTTTTCTTTTTCCTTGCGGGAGTTGCCGATAAAAAAGGCCAGCCCTCCCCTAGAAGGAGGCACCTGCAACATCAAGTTTTAGTTCAGAGGCTACATAAAGATCAAGATCATCCTGATTCCCGAGGCCAAGATGAAGACAAGTTGGTACAAGTGGCTTTGCCTTGCTCTCTGAGTTCTCTCTGAGTTTTGTGGTTTATTTTTCTTGCCTGTGTGCTGAAATACCCTGAAAATGGTGATGAGCGCGTGTGGTTCATGCGAAGAGAGTGTGGCGAACAGGCAAAGGGCTGTGGCATGCGAGAGATGCATGGCCTGGTTCCATGTAGCCTGTGTGGGCATGAAGGAGGCCAACATGAAGGCGCTGGGGTTCGAGCTTCTGGTGTTCCTCTGCAGGGAATGCCTGAGCAAGAGCCTCAATGAATGGAGGAACCAGGATGAAGAAAAAGAAGAGAGAGTGGAGCAGAGCACCCAGACAGAAAACCTGATGAAAGAGGCAGAAGCACAGACGACGAAGACTGAAGAAAGAAAAGACCAGCAAGAAGTGGTGGAAATGGCCAGAACAGACAGACGCCCAAGGAAGAAGAGAATGGTAGTCAAGAAAGCCCCAGTACGTGTCATTGGAGACAGCATGGTAAGGAAGACTCCCGACTTTGTGAGAAGGGAAATTGAGTGCACCAGCATGGGAGGTGCTAAGATCCAAGACGTCAAGAGGAAAGTCAAGGAAGAAGTGCAAGAAATGGAAGAGAGAAGCCTGCTAGTTGTCCAAGGAGGAGGCAACAACTTAGTAGAGGCAGGTGCTGAAGACACAGTAAAGGAAGTGATAGAAGCAGTGAGGGCAGCAGAAGAAAAGAAGATGTGTGTGGCTGTGGTGGGGGTCCTGCGGTGCCCACGGGAAGGAGTGCAGGCTTGCTAGACAGAATGCCGGTATGTCAAAATACCGGTACCGGTATTTTGACTTTCGGCATATATATATGTATATCCTATATGTTTTTAAATAATAAGACATAATGAGTTTAAATAAATATGTACTGAAATAAATATCTACTAAAAATATATCCCTTTGTCATAATGCCGACATCGGCATTTTGGTCTAGCCGACTTATTATTTTGAGACAAAATGCCGACGTTGTTGTTGAGTCAAAATACCGGTGTCGGCATTTTGTAACGCCGGCATTTTGACCAGACAGCGGAGTTTTGCAGTATGAGAAGGTTAGAAGAGAAACGAACCGCAAGATATGCATGGAACTCATGAAGGTCAAGATGGAATGGATGGCAGAGAAGAAGGGCAACGTGAGCTTCCTGGACATGGATGGGATCCTTGACCAGGACAAATTCTTCGGGAGAGACGCAGTCCACCTCAACCACAACGGGAATGAGAGGCTAGGACGTCGACTGGCTGAGTGGATGAGGGCGAGGCAGGTGTGTTGTGTGGACGAGGCATGACGAGGAGGACCCACTGATGTCAGCAAACATGAAAGAAAAGAGACTAACCAGGCAAGTAAATGTGTGAAGATTGGCTGTATGAATGTGAGAGGATGGGGTGTGGGCAAGTTTGAGGATGTATGCAAGGAGCTCAGGGAGTGGAGGTTCGACTTAGTCGGGCTCACTGAGACTCACCTGAGAGATGATGTACGTATGGAGGGATGCGAGTATGTTATGATTGGAAAGGGGCGTAAGGCACAGGAAACACTGGGAGGAGGCGTAGCCCTACTCTACAAGAAAGAAAGAGGACTGAAAGTAGAGGAGATTGATGTGGGGGAGTGTACAAGTAGTGAGGATGTGCTTGCAGTAAGAGTGGAATGCATGGATGGTCGTGGCAGACCAGAGAAGGTGGTACTGGTGGTAGCATACATGACTGTCATGGGTGAAAGAGCAGAGAGGGAAAATAGGAGGAAGTATGATGTACTTAAGAAAGTTGTGAGAGAGCATGGAGAGGAGAGAGTGCTAATTATGGGTGACATGAATGCACATGTGGGAATACTGGGGGAACAGGTGAACAGGAATGGTGAAATGCTTGGAGAGTTTGTTGATGAACTGGAGCTGGAAAATCTGAACGTTACTTTGGCAGAGGGGCGTGTGACTTGGAGTGCAAGAGAACAGGAATCGGCAATTGACTACATGTTGGTGAATGGAAGAATGCGTGAAATTGTGTCGCACATGTGGATAGATGAGGATGGTTTGGTTGATATTGTGTCCGATCACAACATGCTGGTTGTGGAGTGCTTGATGCAGGGTGGGAATGAAGTGAAAGTGGCAAGTAAGAGAAAGAAGTGGAGACTGAGAGATGTAGGGTGGGAGAACTTTTAGGTTGATCTGAGTGAGAGAAGTTGGGACGACGAAAGTGTGCATGACGTGGAGCATCTGAATGAGAAACTGGTTGAGGACGTGAGGGGTGCTGCTGAGAACCAGATAGGGTTTGTGAGAGTAGGTAGAAGAAAGAATGTCTGTAAACCATGGTGGAATGATGAAATCAGAGCGGCTAGGAAGGAGCGAAAGAGAATGAGTAGACAGTGTAGATGGCTGAGGAAAAAGAGGCATGAAAGCGATGAGGCAGAGAATGAGTATCTGAATGCATGGGCAGCGTATGTGAAGCAGCAGCGGTTGACGAGACGAATGATAATGAATGCTAAAGTGAAGAGTGAAAGGAGCGTGATTCAATCTTTAAGGGAGAAAGGTATGGAAGGTGGCCGTGAATGGTACAAGTTCATGAGAGGTGAGAATATGTCAGGCAGTGTTGGTGTGGAGAGTCTAAAAGTGGAGGGTGTAGTTATAACAGAGAAGGATGGAATCAGGGAGGCAATCAAAGGGTTCTGGGAAGAAGTAGGTGGGGTAGGTGAGATGTTTAGTGTGAGAGAAGAATGTGTAAAACTGGAAAGGAAGAATGCAGATGAACTGGATGAAAGAATCAGTAGGGATGAAGTGGAGAGGTGTGTGAGAAGGCAGAAGAATGGCAAGGCAGCAGGTCCAGATGATATACCCTATGAGTTCTACAAGAATGGTGGGGAGGTAGTGATAGACAGAATGACTGAGTTATTCAACCGAGTGTGGGATGAAGAGAGAGTGCCAAGAAAGTGGAATGAGAGCCGAGTGTGTCTGTTGCATAAGGGAGGATTTAAGAGTAAGAATGAGCTGAAGAACTACAGGCCAATTGCATTAGTGAATACAGTAGGTAAAGTTTTCAGTGCAGTGTTGAATGAGAGACTGTGTAAATGGATTGAGAGAGCTGGAGTGCTGGGTGAAGAACAGAATGGTTTTCGTAGTGTGGCTGTGCCATGTATAATGTATGGTATGGATGTGATTGCATGGAATGAAAGTGAAATTGATAAGTTAGAAGTGGGCCAGAACAAAGTAGCAAGGATGGCACTGAGTTCACCGAGGTGCACAGCAGTTGAAGCCTTGAGAGGTGACATGGGATGGAGCACCTTCAGAGAAAGACTGACAAAAGCCACACTTAGGTACAAGATTAGGCTTGAGAGAATGGATGATGCAAGAATAGCAAGGAAGGTGTACCTGTGGAATGAAAGTGGAAGCAAATGGAGGAAGAGATGCATGAGAATGACAGACAGGAATGGATTGCAAGTTGTGTGGGCGATAAGAATGGCTGGGAGGAATCAAAATGAGCGTGAATGGGTGGTAACAAGAGGAGGAAGAGTGGGAGCCGAATGGGATGTGAGAAAATGGAAGAATGAGATAGACAAAGAAGTGAAATGTGTGGGACTGAATGAATGGAAGAATGAGATGGAAAGAAAGAAGACCCTGGAATGGTACAAGGAGAAAGAGGCCCCGAGGTATGAAAGGTGGTATGATGGAAGCCTGGGCGGTGATCTTCTCTTCCGAGCGAGGGCACAGTGTATAGATGTGAATGCAAGGAGTTACAGGTGGTCTGAGTCCCGCAGCAAAGTGTGCCAGATGTGTGACATGGGAGAGGATGAGACGGTGGAACATGTGGTGCTGGAGTGTGTGCAGTATGCCAGAGACAGGAATGAGATGATGCAAGTGATACTGACTGAGTTAGGGCATGATAGGAATGAAAGAGTGGAGAAGACAGGAAAGGAATGGATGGTGTTGTTGCTGGGACTGTGTAGAGAGGCGAATGAAAGGATGATTGAGGCGGTGAAAGAGTTTCTGGAGAGAATGTGGCGTGCCAGGTGTATGAACAATTGGGATAGAGGATGCTGTTCGTTTCTCTTTTTTTTTCCCCCTTTCTACAGGAGTTGCCGATCCAAAGGCCTGGCTCAGGAGTGATCCTGTGCCACCTGTACCATCAAGATCAAGATCAAGAGGCCCGAGGACGCGCGCGTCATGTAAACAAAGTACAAACATACTCCCACAGTGCCACAGCCTGCCCTACACGACCCCAGCAAACACACAAGAACAAGCTATAGAGCTACATCGTCGCTACACCCTTACAACTACAAGCTATAGCAAGTAAGTAAGCTCTGCATGCTCAGAGGCGTAACAATAGGGTGGCAGAGGTAGCAAACTGCCACGGGGCCAGGGCCTATATAATAATGATTAGGTAAAGGGGGCCCGAGCCTATGGACGTAGAGTCTCGAAAAGGGGCCAAGGGACCCAAGGGATATGTGGTATGGGATAATGACATAATGCTAGCATTATGTCATTATCCCATATATGCTTGATATATACTGCTTGATATATACTGCTTGATATGTCATGTGATCTCATTAGCTTTATTATGTCCTGTGTATGAGTGCAGTTTTTCTTTTTCACACAGTGCTTCTCTCAATTTAGTTTCTATCTGCTAGCATTATGTCATTATCCAATGTATGCTTGATATATACTGCTTGATATGTCATGTGATCTCACTAGCTTTATTATGTCCTGTGTATGAGTGCAGTTTTCTTTTTCATACAGTGGTTCTCTCGCTACAAATGGTTTATGCTGGGTGTGTAATATGTGTAAAATTGCATGTACAGTAGTTGTATTAAGACGTCGTCAAACGGGATATGCAACCACTATTTTTTCACAAATATCGCAAGTTTTTGAGATGTAGCTTCCATTTCTAAAATCTCCCGTGTGATGTCGCCTTTATGGGCTACACTTCCTAAATGCTTGTTTTGAGTTAAAATTAACTAAATACCCTTTGTTCTGTTTATGTGGAGTTACCATAGGGCTAATAAAATTTCATTATTATCAACATATTTTTCCTCAGAAATTTTCCTTATGGGTTACAGATTTCTACAGATATTTTGTCAGATTTGGTCAGATTATGCATAATTCAGTCTGGCAACACTGGGCTGTGGTGCTTATTGTGTAGGGCCGTGAAGATCCTGTGAAGTTGAGTCTTGGTGAGTCCCATGAGGGTATCACAGGCGTGTTAGTTGTCGATCAGGAAGGCACAGGTGAAGCGAATGACAGTGGATCATCGTGAGGGATAGACATTTGCCTCTGCCAAGAGAGTGGACAGGTCTTCTTGGCTTCAGCGAGTGGTGTTTGGATTGTCGGTGAAGTCTTTGTTATTGTCAGGTACGGCTCGGCTCACAATAAAAGACGATGCCAAAACTGCTATTAGAGCTCGACAACGTCCGTGTGACCAGAAAGATACTCGATAGGGGCTCAGAATATTGTGCCTAAATATTGACGAAAAAAAAAAATCCCCTTGTGGCCGTGCCTTTATTAATTCCTCGCCCTCTTGCTACCAGCTTGCATCCAGCAGAGCAACAGACCTCTTCTTGCCTACATGTGGTCTGCTCATGCAGTTCTGCCAACCCTCCAGCAGATGTGGCACCTCAGGCATTGATCCCTTTACTTACTTAGGTTTAGCTGAATACTGGGCGCTGGCTGTTAAGCCTGTATGTCCAGATCTTGTATTTTTTGATGGAGTCGTTGGTTGGCGTGCGGCGAATGACAGCGCAGCTTTATAATTAAATATCACCTGGATGTCTCCAATAATGCTCCAATCTTATTTCAAATGCAAATATACTCGAGGCTTCTACAATAACTGATGGGAGGTTATTCCATGTGTTGACTATTCTTTCCGCAAATAAGTTTTGCCTTAGCCATGTATGACATCTTTTTCATTAACTTACATTTGTGTCCTCTTGTAGCTGGCCCTGCACCCTCATCAAGCTGCAGCACTGCAGCTATCCCCGTTTCGTACTTTCCAGTTGTTAGTTTATATGCCCCTATCATATCACCCCTCAGTCTCCTGTATACTAGTGTAGGCAGCTGCAGCACTCAGTCTCTCTTCATTGCACAAGTTCTTGAGTCCCAGAATTATCTCACATCAATGCACCCAGCCTCACCAACAGCATTCCCCAGTACAGGAGGGAGAGGGGAGAAAGGGAGGGACTACTTGTAGCTACACCTGCCCTGGTTACACAGAAGCCTGGTGCAGAAGTTTACTGGGTTCCCTGTAGTTAGCACGTGGAGAGACATGTCCTCGGCAGCCAGCAATGTCACTGTCTTGTGCCAGTCACCAGCCACACACCTTTAGGCAGCCAGGCAGGTAAACAGAGAGAGAGAGAGAGAGAGAGAGAGAGAGAGAGAGAGAGAGAGAGAGACGGCAAGCACATACAATTATTCTTCTCATGGTCACAATACAGTCACAGCACATGAGGCACGGTTCCTACTTCCCTAGCTTCACATCTGTACAACGTAATACAAGGCAACACACACACACACACACACACACACACACACACACACACACACACACACACACACACACACACACACACACACACACACACACACACACACACACACACACACTGCATCACCATTTGTACAACGAAAGATAAGGCAACACACACACACACACACACACACACACACACACACACACACACACACACACACACACACACACACACACACACACACACACACCTTGAAATACCTTGAAAAAAAACACTGAATATTTACTGGGAGGGACTGGAAGGGAGTTAGGGAAGGTACCACTCTGATAACATCACAGCTGGGAGGGCTTGTGACGTCACGGCTGGGTGTTGATGACGTGACAGCGACCGTTATTTACGTACGTACGTATTTCATTTTGAAAATGACCCCTCTAAAAAACGCAGCTAGACAGGAATGCTTTATAAATTCAGACTTGCCACACATTTTAACTAATGCCACAAATAACAACACATTTCAAAACGCAGTAGTATTAAAGATATTTAAAAAGAAGTATCTGGAAACTGTTGGAACCTTCACCCCATTTGAAATAGTTTAAATGTCCACCCATTCTGGCTTAAACATAACGGAAAACACTTTAAAAAATCTGAAGTATTTTCTAAAACCATTTAAAGTGAGCTACAAGCACAAATAAAAAATCTACTGAAAAAAAATCAATATTATTGGAAGTTGAACACGAATAAAAATAAGTGTACAGTGCACACATTTCACTGAGCGGGACGGCAACACACTTAAAAAAAAACACCAACTATTTTTTAAAACCAATAAGAACCTAGTACAGGCTGAAATAAAAAATTTAGTTTTGGGACCATAAAAAAATATGCCGAAAACGGCCCTCTTATTTACACAAAAACAACGCCAAAATCACCAATTTTCACGCAACACATGCGTTCAAATAACTTAAAAAACAACAAAATATTTTTACAAACCATAAAATCTTAGCTACAAGCCAAAATAAAATACTTAGGAAATAAAAATAAATAGTATTGGAACCGGAGGGGGCTGGGAAGTCTTATCCAAGATGGCGGTGGGGGGCCAGTGGAGGGGACAACCAACCCTTCTCACTCATTTAAACCCTCGCCAAACTAAGTAATGGCAGGTATATCTAATGAGCGGATATTAAAGCTTGGTCATGTGGCTCCACTTTCCGACAGTATTGATTTAAAACACTCACAGATAAGATAGATAACGGCTGATAAATAGAGACGACCCAGATTGTTTACATTTTCATTAAGTTAAATTTTACGGTTTTTAGCAACGAGACGAGGCTGACACAGGGATATATTGTGCTGGAGGTTAGGTGAGATGCGTTAAAATGAGTTAAAACCGTGGATTGTTCAGTTATTCATTAAAAAGTTACGTTAAGTTACCTAAATTTATTCAAACACTTCCTGACCTTACCTTCCCTGTGGTGGTGATGGTGGTGGTGATCTACCTTCCTGCCTCCTCGTCACTATGGCTGGCTGTCTAGCACCTTCTCACAGCCAAACTTTTCTTTATTTTGCTTGTTTTCACCCACTGCTGCCTTCGGGTGTCCACTGCTAGAGCCCACGCCATCCTCATTACCAACTAAAGTAGGTCTAACTCATGGGTAAGCCTTGGCAGCCACTGTGTAGGCGTGGTTACAAAAAAAAAAAAAAAAAAAAAAAAAAACAAATTCTGTCAGGCTGGGAGTTGAAACAGACACATACTAACACCACCCATAGATGCGATACACTGAATGATTAACTTGTCAGGCAGCAGTCAGCGTTGCCAGATTGTTTTGGCCATATTATCGTACTACACAGGTTGAAATTATTGTACTTCTGGTAAAATTATCGTACATATGTAATTATTCCAAATATTATGCAAAACTGCCACTTTCCAAATACAGCAGAATTTAGGTTATATATATATATATATATATATATATATATATATATATATATATATATATATATATATATATATATATATATATATATATATATATATAGAGAGAGAGAGAGAGAGAGAGAGAGAGAGAGAGAGAGAGAGAGAGAGAGGTAGGTGTGTGTGTAATGAAAAAAACAACAATGCCCTTCACAAATAAAACACTTTCCTAAATACATATCATTAATAATTGGAGAAAAACTACAGGACACTTCGTTAAGTTGTTTACTTATTATGTAGATTACTGGTCTTGTTCTTTTATATATACATCCGGCACGTCGTCAGCAGCCCCGCCACTCTCTTCATTGGAGGAATATAGCACTCTTGATGTCATGTTTTTTATCATTGACTTTGATTGATGGCTTGAAGGTCGTACAGTCACTGCTGGTGTGGAAGCAACACACTGCTTCACTAGGATGATGTCTCTTACGGTTTCTGTTTTTAGCTTATCTCTGTCTTTTGTTTTCACACGGTTTACACTAGAGAAGCAGTGCTCACAGTCAGCATTAGCATGAGGCAAAGAAAGACATCCTAGTGAAAAGTCTGAAACAAGCTTAAACTTGGGGTTTCCATCACTATCCTCCGGTTTTTATGGCACACCAAAATTTATCAGGCTGGTTGTAATTGCTTTTGTCCACTTTTTTCGCCATGTTGGTAATGGATTCAGGCAGATCTTCTGCGGCAAGCCTCCTCCACTCATCGTCCAGTTGCTGGAGGGTAGAATCATCCTGGGCAATGATTCGGGGAAGGTGTGTCACGAGGGGCACCAAACTTTGCTCTTGCACTTTGCCCTGGATGCCGAGAACACTGGTTGGCTCCAGCATATGCATTCTTGAAAGGACTTCATCTCCGAAATTAAATCTCTTTCTGATCTATTTTTCTGCTACTATCAAAAATAATCTGCAGTGGAAGCGAAACTCGTACATTCTTGTACATAGCATTCTTGTGGATGAATCCACAGATATATCGGTCTCTCAGAAATTATGCATCATGGTAAGAGTGGTTGAAGGAAATGCTGTTGTCACCAAATTTTGGGATTTAGTGCCATTATTTAGTAGTGATCCTAGTAAAGCTAATGAAGGTGCTACAGCTGCCAGGTTGTTTTCAGAGATAATGAAAACATTTACTGAAAATGGTATACCTACTTCTAATATCATTGGCTTTGGTTCTGATGGATACAGCACTATGATGGGGCCTAATAACTCTGTGAGTAGCAGGTTAAAGGAACTTTGCCCAGGAATCTTTATTATGAAATGTGTGTGCCATTCTGCCCATATATGTGCCTCTGAAGCATGCAAACAATTACCTGATGCTATTGAACAACTAGCTCATGATGTCCACAACACATTCGAGAACTCTTCAAAACGATTGGCACAATTTGTAGAATTTCAAGAGTTTGCTGGGGCTCAAAAGCTTAGGATTTTATTGCCATGTAGAACGCGCTGGCTTTCCTACACGGCTGTTGTGAAAAGGATGCTTGAGCAGTGGGGCCCTCTTCAGATGTTCTTTACTGAATTAAATTTTCAACAGACGAAAACTTGTGGTAGCACAGTTAGAAGTGCTTATGAACAACTGCACAATCCATTTACCAGGCTTTACTACTGCTTCCTTTCTTCAGTATTACCAAAGTTTACTCAGCTGAACCTTTTATTTCAAAGTGAAAGAGTGGTCATAACTGAATTGCACAGGCAAGTTTGTAATTTATATAAAGAATTGCTACTGATGTACATGAACCATGAATACATTGTGAAAAAGATGCTTTCAAAAGTTCATCCAAGATATCAACGTGAGTTCCTGATGCTAGAGCAGGTGTATTTGGGTGCATCTGTCTTAAAAACAATAACACACAATCCAGAATTAAGCAAGCGAAAAAAGGAAATGTACGAGTTTCGCTTCCACTGCAGATTATTTTTGATAGTAGCAGCAGAACAGATCAGGAGGAGATTTAATTTCGGAGATGAAGTCCTTTTAAGAATGCATACGCTGGAGCCAGCCAGTGTTCTAGGCATCCAGGGCAAAGTGCAAGAGCAAAGTTTGGTGCCCCTCGCGACACACCTTCCCCGAATCATTGCCCAGGATGATTCTACCCTCCAGCAACTGGACGATGAGTGGAGGAGGCTTGCCGCAGAAGATCTGCCTGAATCCATTACCAACATGGTGAAAAAAGTGGACAAAAGCAATTACAACCAGCCTGATAAATTTTGGTGTGCCATAAAAACTCTGGAGGATAGTGATGGAAACCCCAAGTTTAAGCTTGTTTCAGACTTTTCACTAGGATGTCTTTCTTTGCCTCATGCTAATGCTGACTGTGAGCGCTGCTTCTCTAGTGTAAACCGTGTGAAAACAAAAGACAGAGATAAGCTAAAAACAGAAACCGTAAGAGACATCATCCTAGTGAAGCAGTGTGTTGCTTCCACACCAGCAGTGACTGTACGACCTTCAAGCCATCAATCAAAGTCAATGATAAAAAACATGACATCAAGAGTGCTATATTCCTCCAATGAAGAGAGTGGCGGGGCTGCTGACGACGTGCCGGATGTATATATAGAAGAACAAGACCAGTAATCTCCTACATAGTAAGTAAACAACTTAATGAAGTGTCCTGTAGTTTTTCTCCAATTATTAATGATATATATTTAGGAAAGTGTTTTGTTTAAGGGCATTGTTTTTTTTCATTACACACACACCTCTCTCTCTCTCTCTCTCTCTCTCTCTCTCTCTCTCTCTGTATATATATATATATATATATATATATATATATATATATATATATATATATATATAAACCTAAATTCTGCTGTATTTGGAAAGTGGCAGTTTTGCATAATATTTGGAATAATTACATATGTTCGATAATTTTATCAGAAGTACAATAATTTCAACCTGTGTAGTACGATATGGCCAAAACAATCTGGCAACGCTGCTGGGGGCATCACTCACGGCCAAGTCGCGCTCAGACAAAGACGGGGAGGATGGTGACCGAGGTAAATACTTTAATTTTGTAGTAAAAACTGATTGTCATAGTGTCAAGTTAATCGCATGTATTGTTAATGAATATTGCAATATGTTGAAAGTGTTTAATATCAGTGTATAATGTTATTTTGTAAGAAATTGAGACCGAGAACTTGTTCGCAGTTCTTACGGTCATGCCTACCTCATCAATAAACGTGTCAGGGAGAACTGCCTTTCCTCGACCCTACGATGATGGGTGTGATCAGTAAAACAGATCACCTGAGAGCCAATTGATGCCCAGCCGGTGCGGCTACACTGTGTTCTTGTGTATCTACATTCATTTTATACTTCCTTCCTTCCTTTAGTTTGAGGATGCCTAAAGAAAAAAATATATTTAATAGTAAACTTGTTCATTCTTATTCTCATTTTTCTTTCTTTTTTCTTTAGCATCTTCAGTTTCTCTCTCTCTCTCTCTCTCTCTCTCTCTCTCTCTCTCTCTCTCTCTCTCTCTCTCTCTCTCTCTCTCTCTCTCTCTCTCTCTCTCTCTCTCTCTCTCTCTCTCTCTCTTAATATCCAGCCTGTCTCCATCTCTGCAACAGTAGATCTCTTGTGTCTATTTCTGTCTTGTGTGCTCTCAATACCCAGCCTCTCTCTGTCCCTGTAATAGTAGATCCCTTGTGTGTATGTGTGTGTGTGTGTGTGTGTGTCATTCCCCTCAGAGCGCATATTGACGTAACATTGGGTAGGACTGAGACTAATCACACGCCACACACCAAACAGTGAGGCCACAGCCCTAGGCTTGCATCCTGCACCTACTTGTTGCCAGGTGAACACCAGCCTAACAATGAGAGGCTCGCCCATTTGCCTCGCCGCACTTGGGACTCCAACTCAGGCCGTGTGTGTGTGTGTGTGTGTGTGTGTGTGATTCACCTACGGTCATCTGCTGGTCACCCAGCCAGCCGTTATTCTACGGAAAGCTCAGACCTCATAGTGACCGATCTTTGGATAGGACTGAGACCACTTACACACCACACACTGGGAGAGCGAGGTCACACCCCCCTCGGGTTACATCCCGTACCTACTTGCTGCCAGGTGAACACCAGCCTAACACTGAGAGACTTGCCCATTTGCTTCACCGCGCCTGGGACTTCAATCCAGGCCGTGTGTTGTTTTAGTGATGTTTAGTGTGTTTATTATAAAAGGTCTGTGTGTGTGTGTGAGTGTGTGTGTGTGTGTGTGTGTGTGTGTTTGTTGTCTCACAGGTCAACTCACAAGCAGTGTGTTTCGTGCTATGGTGATTGTCACATGATGGTGGCGGCGGTGATGGTGGTGATGATGACAAAGGAAGAAAACGAGATGATTATTGTTAGGACGAAAAAAGAAAGTTCTTAGTATTCATACTTATATTCAGAATGATACATAGATATAAGATTGGAGATACTGTAATATTAAGTAGTGGTAACAAGCAGAAATTGTTGTTGTTGTTGTTGTTGTTGTTAATATTATTACTATTATTATTATTATTATTATTATTATTATTATTATTATTATTATTATTATTATCATTATCATTATTATTATTGTCATCATCATTATTGTTATTATTTCACATTTTCTTTCTTCCTAAAGTTGTAATTAACAGACCTTTGACAATTTTTAGACAAGAGTTAAAACTTTAATTTAAAGACTTTTCAAATTTGTTCCTTTAGGTTATATAGTCAATTGCGGTAAAAAATAAATAAATAAATAAATAATAAATAAATACATTTGGGTAACTGGGATAACAAAATACACATTCAGTTTTGGCCTTGATTGAACAAACAATATTCCAAATTCTGCATTCAATAATCATCTAATAAATGCCTGTCCTTTTTCTCAGTCTCATTTCTGCACACATTAAACCTATGGCTATTAAAGGCATGTTAACTTCAGCCTTTTCAGCTTTTTGGAAGTTGGTGGCAGCCAAGGGACCGTGGATGGCACTGCAGACGACACTAATGTGACAGCCTCAGACGTGACTGTGAGGGCAGCAGTTGGACACAAGTTTGTAAATGCAAACTTCCAAAGGTTAGTGATGTCAAAGAGGGGGATTTATGTGCAGTGTTCTGGGCTGAGCCACGACCTACCACTGGGGAAGAGCTGTGAAGGTTTTCAGGGATGACAACAATGGTGGTGGTGGTTGCCATGTTTTGTTAATTAGTCTTTCAATGTGTGTGTGTGTGTGTGTGGTGCTGGTGGTTGTTCATGATGGTTTGAATCCTTCAGGCACTTGTTTGTTTGTTTGTTTCGCTTCTATGAGCGGAACTGTTCGTCACGTTCAATGGAACGTGTAATGGAGACTTGATGTACGGGCAGTGGGCAGAGCAAATAAAGCCGGCAGCGGCAGCAGTTGTCTTCCTCTCATCTGCCTGGCCCCTGCAGCTGGTACAAGGAGGCGGCACAGGCTCAGCACTGCCTCAAGACTGTCCCCAAACAAGGCTTCCCCTCTCCCAGCAAAGTGAGGCTTAAAGCATTGCCACTCACTCTCTCCACTTCCTGGCTTTTGTTTTATTGTAATTCTATATTTATGCACTGCTAAACAGTACTTTGTGCACTGCTAAACAGTGCTTTGTGCATTGCTTACCATCACTTTGTGTACTGCCTACCAATGCTTTGTGCACTGCTAATCAGTTCTTTGTACACTGCTTACCAGTGTTCTGTGCACTGCTAAAAAAACAGTGCTTTGTGCAGTGCTCTGTGCACTGCTAAACTACTTTGGGCACTGCTAAACAGTGCTTGGTGCACTGCTAAACACTGCTTTGGTGCATCAACAAAGCACTGTTTATTGTTCACAATTAATTAGTGTTGCATCAAGTGTAGTTTGTGTTGCATAAGTGCACGGCAGTATTCATCTCCTGTTGCTTCAGTGCTCTGTTATGGTGATGCTGGCTGACCATCTTGAGGGATTTCTCCATTACAAATGCAATGGTGCAGTGCAGAGCCTCATTGCTTGGAATGCTTCTCTGACTAATGCCTCTAAATACACAGACCAGCTCATTCTCAACATGTGAAGCTTTCTTTCAAGTATTTACTTGTTTTACAGGTACATATTTTTTACCTGAAAAGTGATATGTTTTCTTTTGCTGCTCTAAAGTGAATTGCAGGGTGGATTTGACTCGCGCACCACAATACGTGTCTCCGTGTACTAAGAGCTGTGCTGTGCTGTGCTGTGCTGAGCTACTGTTTGGTAGTAAGCAAAACTTTAAACAAAAGTGTGAGGACAAAGTTAAGGCAAATAATATTTTATTTACCCTAAATGACAAAAATTTTAAAATGTATTATTTTTTGGGCCACAATAAAGATTTACACTTTAACACTTAAGTTAACAAGCCTCAAGACTTTAAAAAAGACTTTAAAGAAAAAAAAAAGTTGCCAGTGAAGACTGCTCGTGCAGCTAGCTCAAAGCGGCAAGAATCAGCAGCTACTCCAGCACAAATGGCTGGCCAATCAAGCAGTATAGCTGGATCCAGTGATTTTAATACCTAGTGTGACTGAAGTTTTAGCAGTGGGAGCGCCTGTCATGAGCCGTTAAGACAGGTTGGACTGGTGTATGGGAATGGGTTAATCCATTTTATATTGATTCCTGTGGGGAAAATAGTTTTGATTTCTTAACATTTTGTATTTGAAAAGGCATTCAGGAATTAATTGAATTTGAGAGCTGAGGTTCCAATATATATATATATATATATATATATATATATATATATATATATATATATATATATATATATATATATATATATATATATATATATCAAAGATTAACATGAAATTTGTAATTTTTTTCATTGAGGCACACATTGTTACAACCAAAGTTGTTGCAAATGTTGCTGTAAACAACAAATAAATGGAAGCCTGGAGACGTGAAACAAAGTTTTTTTCAGATGTGGTCTGAAAAGTGTTTTTTTCTAGTTACAGCCTAACAATAACAGACAGTTGTCATTTAATTACAACCTTAAAGACAAATGTCATTTAATTACAGCCTTGAGGAAAAACCAGCAAGTCTTGATAACAAAGCAGTAGGAGTGACCTAAAAGTTTTGAAAATAAAGTTATAATTATGACCTAAAGTGATAAAATAAACTTTGATTCGTTGCCTAGAATTGTCAAGATGAAAGTATTACTTGTGGCCTAAACATTGCAAAGTGTGTTGCAATTGCAGCTAACAATGATAACAATAGTAAAGACAATGACAACAGCAGCAGTTCGTCCCAAACACACGAAACACTCGTTCTTTTTAAAAGTGTCCAGAAGTGACAAGCGTCGAGACGAAGGGTCTCACCACCGCCCGGAAGCACAACACTAAAGGTCTTCCAGCGGCAGCCTGGGAGTCTGAACACCAACAGTTCTGTAGTGCGGCCTCACACTCTCTAGCGTTAGAGCCTTGCGACTGTAGGCTGAGGGGCAGAAACAAGCCACTCACAGTGTGGAGGAAAAGACTCAAGGCTCTGTGGATGGCTGCCTAGTGCTCACAGTTGTGGAGCCTTGAGGCCTTGTGACTGTAGGCTGAGGAGCAGAAACAAGCCACTCACAGCATGGAGCAGTTAGTTTGTTAGGTAATTGTTTGCTTAGTTAGTTTGTTACTTGGTTAGATTGTTGCATTGTTAGTTAAATTAGTTAGTAGTTAATTAGCTAGTTACTTACTTGGTTGATAAGTTATTTAATTATTAAAGACCCAAGGCTCTGTGGATGGCTACCTAATGTTCACAGTTCTGGAGTCTTAAATGTATTTTAAGTGTCTTCAAATTATTGCTTTTGATTCTTGAATAAGATTAACTACAGTAAAGTTTTAACTATAACCTAAATAGAACAACTCTTGTAAGTCTTAAAATTCAAGTTTAACTATAACATAAACATTCAAAACATACATTTCTTAATTATAACTTAAAAGAACAATATTTGAAAGGAAGAAAAAAAACACGAGTATTTAAATGTATGAGAAATATAATAACAAAATAACAATGATGATAATTGTAGTAGTAGTAGTAATATTAAAAATAGAGTAATAATAATAATAATGATAATTATAATAATAATGCTAGTAATAATAATAATCATAGTTATTTGTTGCCAGTACTTATGAACATTTATAATACTGTGTCATTCATACAACTCTCAGTATTAATGCTGATACCAGTTTTATCTATTTATTTATTTATTTTATTTTATTTTTCTATTATTATTATTATTATTATTATTATTATTATTATTATTATTATTATTATTATTATTATTATTTTATTTATTTTTTATTTATTATTATTATTTTTTTTTACTCTCCTCCTCCTCCTCCTCCTCCTCATCATCATCATCATCATCATCATCATCATCATCATCATCATCATCATCATCATCATCATCATCATAATCTTGTTCTTCATATTCATCAGACTGATCAGTATCAAAATCAGGTGTTATAGTTATATGTGAGGAAACACCACTCGTCAGGGACCCTGTGTGGGAGAAGTCAAGGGTAATTAGAAGGACTACACACACACACACACACACACACACACACACACACACACACACACACACACACACACACACACACACACACACACACACACACACACACACACACACACATTTGGTACGATGCCAGATGTTCAGAAGCTAAAAAGAGAAAGGATATAGCTTGGAAGAAACAGAAGAAACAAAGTAATGAAAATAATAGAGAGCAGTATAAGGAGGCAAGGAATGAGTATGTTAGAATAAGAAGAGAGGAGAAACAATTTGAAAAGTGTGGGGTAAAGAAATGTGAAGAAGAGCCCAAGCTTTTTTACAGATATATCAATGGAAAGATGACAAGCAGAGAGACCACTGACAAGATAGTAGAGGAAGGAAGGATATATCAAACACTGGAACAGATTACTGAAATTATGAATGAGAGTTTCAGGTCTGCGTTCATTGTGGAAGCGGAATTTACTGAACCAAACGAGGTGTGGGGGGCGGGATGCGGGAAGTCTTGGTGCAAAAACATGAAATTGGCAAATTGTTAGAGAAGTTGGATGTCAGGAAAGCAATGAGGCCTGATGGAGTGTCAGGTTGGACACTAAAGGAATGTAGAGAACAAGTGGTGGAGCCAATTTGGGATGTGATTAACAGCTCACTGATAGAGGGAAGAGTACCAAGAGAGTGGAAGAGAGCAAATGTAGTGCCAATACACAAAGAAGAAAAAAGGACTGAGCCACCAAATTATAGACCGGTGTCGCTAACTAGTGTTGTGGGCAAGATCTGTGAAATAGTGATCAAGGAAAAGTGGGTGAAATATTTGGAAGAGAACAAAGTCATAACAAATTGTCAGTTTGGTTTCAGAAAAGGAAGGTCATGTGTGACAAATTTACTAAGTTTCTATACAATAGTAATAGATGAAGTACAAAACAGAGATGGGTGGGTAAATGCAGTGTACTTGAACATCAAGAAGGCTTTTGATAAAGTTCTGCATAAAAGACTATTGTGGAAGATGGAACATAAAGGAGGACTGAGAGGGACAATGCTAAAATGGATGAGAGACTACTTAAAGGATAGAGAAATGAGAACTGTGATCAGGGACACCTGCTCAAGTTGGAATAATGTAACAAGTGGAGTACCACAGGGGTCAGTGTTAGCACCCATTATGTTCTAAATATACATCAATGATATGCAGGAGGGTTTGACCAGTCCTATTAATCTGTTTGCTGATGATGCAAAACTGTTAAGAGTAATAAAGAGCCATATTGATTGTATGGAGTTGCAAAGAGATATTGACAAGATTTATGGGTGGGGCAAGAAGTGGAAATTGGAATTCAATACTAAGAAATGCCATGTGATGGAATTGGGAAAGAGTAAAAGAAGACCTGCATAGGACTATAAAACTATAAAATGGGGGAGGAAGTGATAATGAAGAGCAAAGAGGAAAAAGACCTAGGAGTGGTTTTTCAAGATACCTTGACCGCAGAACGGCATATAAATGAGACATTTGGCTCAACGTACGGGAAGTTAACAAATATTAGGGCAGCATTTCATTGCATGGATAAGACTGTGATGAAAGAAATTATAGCCATTATGCTACATCCCAGACTGGAATGTGCAGCAGTGGTGTGGTCTCCACATATGAAGAAAGACAAAGAAGTTGGAAAGAATTCAGAGGGCAGCTGCAAGGATGGTAATGGAGCTGAAAGACCTAACATACAAAGAGGGGTTGAAGGAAATGGGACTGCCAACTTTGCAAGTTAGAAGAGAAAGAGAAGACCTAATAATAATGTATAAAATATATATGTCTATCTTCTCAACTGCACCGAGAAGATAGACAAGCAGGACCTGGTGTTGCTGGGAGAAGATGAAGCTGGACGGACGAGAGGGCACTCAAAGAAGATCAGGAAGAGTCAGTGTTTGAGGGACATCAAGAAGTACAGTTTTCCACACAGAACTGTGGATATCTGGAATGGTCTAAATGAAGAGGTTGTTACAGCACCTAATGTGCACAAATTTAAGGAAACGTTGGATAAATCTATATAGATGTGGAGACGGGACACTAGGAGCCCTACTGGAACCCTGTATTATACAACTAGGTAAACACACACACACACACACACACACACACACACACACACACACACACACACACACACACACACACACACACACACACACACACACCTTGACACATAATACCAGATTTTTTTATCTTGATGAGTCTGATGAAGATGTGGGCATTTTTCAAAACAAAGATGGCCTATGAAATACCAGACTCATTTTCACCAAGGGATGAAATAAACTTTGATGGTTTTAGTGACAAAGACCAAAATGAAAGTGAGATTGGGTTTTTGAAAATGAGGTTAAGGAAAGCGGAAAGTGAGGCAGAACAGCAGAAGAAGGAGATGGTAGTGATGGAAATGGTAAAATCCCTTCAGCATAAGCTAGAACAGAGTCTAGGAAAAGATGGTGAAATTTTCAAGCTGAAAACAGAATCTGAGGAGATGAGAGTGAGAGAACAAAATATTAAGAAAATGAGGAATTACAAAACAACATGGAGAAAGTAATGAAAAATAAAGATTTGAAAGCAGAGTTAGTGAAAGGTAAGAAGAGGGTGAGAGAGGGTGTCTTGGATGAAGTGAAAGACTGGAAAATAAGAAAATGATAAAGCAAATGTTGACTTCAAGGAAATAATTGAAAAGCAACTAGAAGAAAAAAATGAAAATGTAGAAAAAAGTGGTAAAGTCACTGAAAACAATGAAGATCTGGTGAGGGATGCAGCAGTGCAGCAGATAAGAAGAAAAGTGTTATAGTTATGGAATAAAGGACAAAAATATAACACACAAATTGAAAAGAGATAAAGAAGAATAAAAAAACAGTGAAGGATCTGCTGAAGAAACTTAACGATGAAGTTGACACTAAGTTTGAGAAAGTGGAAGAAGTTGTTAGACGGGGGCCTTATCTTGAAGGCAAAGCAAGACCTGTGAAAATAAGACTAAAATCACAACAAGCAGCAGAACAGATACTAGAAAGAACATCCAAACTAAGTGAAGTAGAAGATTGCAAGGATATATATTTTAGGAAGAACACAAATGAAATGGAAGAAAAGTTTGAAAGAAATGTATGAAGAGGCTAAAGAAAAAAAAAATAATCAAGAACTCAAGAAGAAAAAACTACATTGTTTTTGAGAGTTTTGGGAAACAGTGAAGAAATGGTACATGAAGGTAAAGAAATAAATGAAGATAAAATAGAGAGAAATGGTAAAAACGAACGACTTATTGTGATGCATACCAACATAGATGGACTGATAGACAGAAAACTGGAATTACAAGACTATTTAAAAGAAAAGAATCCGAAGGTGGTGTGTTTAGCGGAAACAAAACAAAAAGAAGAAAACCAGATAGTGACAAATGACTACAATATATGGAGAAGAAACAGGCTTGATAAAGGAGGGGAGGTGTAATGATAATGACAGGAAAAGAGGCAAAGACAAAAATAGTGAAATATGGGGAAGGAAAAGCAGAAATAGTGAATGTTAACTTGGAAGGTAATAGTGGAGAAATACTGACGGTAATAACAGCCTGTCTACCACCCAAAACAAGTTCTTGGAGCAAGGAAGAATATGACAAAATAATAGAAGATACCATTTAGTGTTTGAGTAAATTAATCAAAAGTAATAAAATAGTATTATTGGTTGGTGACTTCAACTGCAAAGAAGTGAACCGGGAAACGTCTGAAGCAGGTGGAAACGAGACTGCACGGGGAGAAGGATTTCTGAAGCTGACTACGGAAAACACAGTGATGCAACGGGTGACTGAAAATACAAGTTATAGGGAAGATGACGAACCAGCAAGACTAGACACAATACTAACAAGGGGCATGGACCTAACTAAAGCATTGAGACACGTGTGCCCCATGGAAAAGGTGACCATGTAATGATACAAATAGAGACCAATTATGATGTCAGTGAAGAGGATGAATCATACAAAGAAAACAGGAGAAACTATGGAAAAGCTAACATAGATGACCTCCAGAAATTTTATGAAGAAATGGACTGGGAAAAGCTGAAAAGAGCAAATGATGTGCAAGATAAGTTTGACATTTTGGTGAAAATATATGAGCTGGAGTGAACAAATATGTCCAGGTGTGGCTCAGTGCAAGATGTGCAAGTGCAAAGAAAAAAGAGATGAAGCATAGATAAAGATTAAAAGAAATTGAAACCAAAAAAAATAAAGAAGACTTTAGGATACCAAGAGATGAACACGTGGAAATAAGGAGAGAGGAAAGAAAGGATGCGAAAAGGATATAGTTGAAAAGTGCATGGACGAACCACAACTGTCCTGCTGATTAATAATCGCAAAAATCAAACCAAAGGAAAAACTAGAAAGATTGAAGGATGGAAATGAAACATGAAGACCCAAAAGACACGAGTGAATTGGTAAACAAAAAGTTGCAGCAAGCTTTCTCAGAAGAATCGGAATTTAAAGAACCACAAGACGGGGTGACAAAAAAGGCAAATGTGGGAAATTAGAGTAATCAAAGAAGTTTATAAAATGATGGAGGAACAGGAAGAGAGAAAAGCAACAGGACCAGATGGAGTACCAGGTTTCATCTTAAAAAAGAAACAATTAATTGAACCAGTATATGACAAAATGAAGTGCTCATTATCAACTGGAAGAGTGCCTAAGGAATGGAAGAGAGCAGACATAGTGCCAGTGTATAAAGTAGAAAGAAAGAAGAAGCACTACACTACAGACCAGTGTCAATGACCAGCATGCTGTGTAAGACCTGTGAAAAAGTGATCAAGAAGCAGTGGACAGATTTCCTAGAAAAAACATGATATATAACAGAAAAACTGTATGGCTTTAGACAAAAGTGATCATGTGTAACCAATCTGATGAGCTTTTATTCAAGAGTGACTGATATGACAAAGGAGAGGGATGGATGAGTAGACTGTGTGTATTTAGATCTGAAAAAGCTTTTGACAAGGCTCCCCACAACAGGCTATCATGGAAGCTAGAAAATATTGAAGGATTAAATGGAGAAGTAAAAAAAACTGGACGGAAAGTTACTAAAGGGAAAGAGAAATGAGAACGATGGTAACAGGTGTAAACACAAAATGGAGAAAAGTAGGTAGTGGAGTACCACAAGGGTCAGTGGTGGCACCAATACTTTTCCTGATCTACATAAATGACACGCCTGAAGGAGTAAAGAGTTACATCAGCACGTTTGCAGACGATGCAAAATTACAAAGACATTTAAGAAACAACAAAGACTGTGAAATTCTACAAGAGGACTTGAATAAAATCTGAGACTGGAATAAGAAGTGGGAGATGGAATTTATTGTGAAAAAATGTCATGTAATGGAAATGGAAAAAAGTGAAAAGACCAAAATGGACATTTGAAATGTACTTTTAGCACAAGGAGAGAAAGATCCGGGAGTGATAGTACAGGACAGTCAGCAGTTGGAGAAGCTTGTAGAAAAGACATTCAGGGATGCATATAGAATGTTGAGACATATTGCAACAGCATTCCACTACATGGATAAAGAGACGATGAGAAAGACAATTACCACCACTATTAGACCACAGCTGGAATGTGGTGAGTCAGTGTGGTCTCCCCACAACAACAAACGTGTCAGAAAACTACAAAGGACACACAGGATGGCAACGAAGGTGGTTCCTGTACTGGAAGAATTGACATGTGAAGACAGGCTGTTACTGTATGTAAAGCGTATGTACCTCACGTCATTATTCCTCGGCATTTATAAGTGAAATGTTCAATAGTTTTCTATTTGCATGAAAACGTGTAATATGTATAAGTATCAGTATTTAATGCTATATTAAGCACCAAAGCCGATGCTCACTTGTTGGTAGTGTGGGGTTAACCTGCTAGTCGCCTGCAGGCATCACTCACGGCCAAGTCGCGCTCAGACAAAGACAGGCACGATGGTGACCGAGATAAATACTTTAATTTTGTAGTTAAAACTGATTGTCATAGTGCCAAGTTAATTGCATGTATTGTTAATGAATATTGTAATATGTTGAAAGTGTTTAATATCCGTGTATAATGTTATTTTGTAAGAAATTAAGACCGAGAACTTGTTCGCAGTTCTTATGGTCATGCCTACCTCATCAATAAACATGTCAGGGAGAACTGCCTTTCCTCGACCCTACGATGATGGGTGTGATCAGTAAAACAGATCACCTGAGAGCCAATTGATGCCCAGCCGGTGCAGCTACAGTAAGAACTCGACCTACAAGCAAGAAATTGGCTCCATGTGAAACCGTAGCAAGAGTGAGTCACAGGACGAGGGGACGCTGACGTAAGCCTATAGGTTGACCTCTGAGGCCCCGGGGTCAGCTCTACCCTTGACGACAACCACTCCCTTCTACCCAGTGTGCCTCACCACCATTTTGTAGAACCCATGGTCACAGGCAAGAAAATATAATAGTATGTATGTGCACTGAATTGAGTAGCCTAAGTGAAAATTACCCACAATTAGCTAGTATTAAGAGTGGTAATTTAATTGCTCTTTCAGTGTCTCAGTATTGACACAATTAAGTTGTTAGATATGTCTGATACTGAGGAAATTAATGCCGTAGATGGCCTTAGGGAAGGTGAGGGTGAGCAAGTGGACAGGGATCAAACTTGTATTGAAGAAGTTAGTGTCAGGGAGCGAGTGCCGACCGACAAAGGAAGAGAATATCAAGTCAGTAACCAAAGGAAGAGCAGAGTCCTGTAAGCGTAAATGGAGCAGTGTTACCAGCAAAATTAAGAAAGGATTAAAAATTGTAATTAGCCCCTTTGAATTAGAGCCCATGTCAAGTGAAGTAATAGAGGCATTTCATCAGTATTAAGTGGAATACACAAAACTGGTGGAACTAGAGCCATAAAAGTCAGAGGAGCTAAATGAAGAGCTGGAACACAATCAACGAGTTCACCATGAAATATTAGAAAGTATAGAATGTAAAAGAAAGGAGTTAAAGAATGACAGAGGATCAATTTGTTCTAGCAAACGGTCTAGGCATTCTAGAGTCTCATCTACTTCATCACATTCATCAGCAGCACAAAGAAAGCAAGAAGCAGCAGCAAAGGTAGCCAGACTTAGAAAGGAAATGGAATATCATGATAGTTTAGCAGAGGCAGAAGTTATGTTAGCTAAGACAAAAGCAGAGGCAGAAGCAATGTTCTCAAAGAAAAAGAAAGAGAGAGATTTAGCAGTTGCTAGTGCAGAACTTAATGCTCTTAGCTTAGTTGAAGAAGAAGTAAAAATGCTTCCAGGTAATGATGAAAGTGTAGAGAAGCAAAGTTATCTTCAACAATACATAGAGTCACAAAATGAAATGAAAGCACAAGCAATTGCAAATCATCAAAGTGACAATGCCATGCCTCAAATATGTTACATTCCATGATCCACAGGAACCTCCTTCTTGCAATAGAGATAATGAATTGTTGACAAATGAAGTAGATGGACAAATATTTAGTGAACCTCAGGTAGAATCTCACCCCATTCAAGTCCATTGGAGGATACAGTGGTAGTCTACAGAAGTGACACAAGAAGTAGAAATCAATGAAGAAAAGGGTTAATTTCTTAGTGGTTCCTACTAAAACCAAAGAGATGATTAATCCTTCTCAAGTGAGAGATATGTTTAAACTTGACTTCAGTGATAGAAAGTCAGCTGACACTCCATTATCATATGAAGATAAAAGGTTTACGAGTAAGATGAAAGAAGGAGTACATCAGCTGAAGGATGGCCATTATGAGTTGCCCCTTCCTCTTAAAGATGATAACGTCAAGCTTCCAAACAACAAACTATTAGCAGAGCAGAGACTCAAGAAGTTAAGAGCTAAACTTGAGAAGGATAATCAACACAAAGATGATTACAAATTGTTCATGGATGATATGATTACAAAAGGTTATGCAGAGGTTGTACCGACAAAGGATTTAGTTAGGAATGATGGTAAGGTCTGGTACATTCCACATCATGGAGTCTATCATCCGAGAAAGCCAAAGAAGTTGAGAGTTGTCTTTGACTGTAGTGCAAACTACAGGAACCAGTCATTAAACAGTCACCTGTTACAAGGCCCAGACCTTACCAACAAACTTATTGGAGTATTGTGTAGGTTTAGGCAAGAAAGCATTGCACTTGTATGTGATATAGAAGCAATGTACCATCAAGTGAAGGTCAACCCAGAACACAGAGACATGTTAAGATTCCTTTGGTGGGAAAATGGTGACCTTAATAATGAGATAGCTGAATACAGGATGACAGCTCACCTGTTTGGAGCTACTTCATCTCCAAGTGTAGCCAACTTTGCTCTTAAGAAAGCTGCAGATGACTACGGGTGTGGATCTGATGCAGCCAAGTTTGTAAGAAACAACTTTTATGTTGATGATGGTTTGAAGTCAGTAGCTACAATGGATGAAGCTGTCACTCTTATTCAGCAGAGCAAAGAATTATGTTACAAGGGAGGTTTTAACCTTCATAAGTTCTTGTCAAACAACAAAGATGTATTAGCTGCAATTTCTCCTCATGAGAGAGCAGATGGAATTAAAAGATTGGATTTTAGTAAGAATGAAGACACACTGCCTCTAGAAGGAACTTTGGGAGTTGAGTGGTGCATAGAATCTGACACATTTCAATTTAGAATAAAGCTGAAAGACAAGCCACTCACCAGGAGAGGCATTCTGTCAACAGTGAGCTCTATATATGATCCATTAGGTCTAGTGTCACCTCTCATACTGACTGGAAAGCAAATTTTACAAGAATTATGTAAGAATGCAGTTGAATGGGATAATGAGGTGCCAGATTATGTCAAACCTAAATGGATAAAGTATCTCCTGATCATGATGGCCTAGTAAGAAAGGTTAAGGTCCTGGTTTCAGACTGTAATCTCGACAACCAGGGAAGACGCACAAGGACAAACAGGACCATCATAGAGGGGCCAATACATAATCTAGTATTGCTGTTAGAAGGTAATGCATAATAATAGACCAGAGCATCCCCGCCAAGGAGCCAGTGTAACAAAACATATGTGCTAATCCTAGCTTTAAGGTACATACTAATCTTAATTTAAGGTAAATTGTTACACAATTTAGGGGAGCCATGTTACTGTATGTAAAGCGTATGTACCTCACATCATTATTCCTCGGCATTTATAAGTGAAATGTTCAATAGTTTTCTATTTGCATGAAAACGTGTAATATGTGTAAGTATCAGTATTTAATGCTATATTAAGCACCAAAACCAATGCTCACTTGTTAGTAGTGTGGGGTTAACCTGCTAGTCGCCTGCGGGCATCACTCACGGCCAAGTCGCGCTCAGACAAAGACGGGCAGGATGGTGACCGAGGTAAATACTTTAATTTTGTAGTTAAAACTGATTGTCATAGTGCCAAGTTAATTGCATGTATTGTTAATGAATATTGTAATATGTTGAAAGTGTTTAATATCTGTGTATAATGCTATTTTGTAAGAAATTGAGACCGAAAACTTGTTCGCAGTTCTTACGGTCATGCCTACCTCATCAATAAACGTGTCAGGGAGAACTGCCTTTCCTCGACCCTACGATGATGGGTGTGATCAGTAAAACAGATCACCTGAGAGCCAATTGATGCCCAGCTGGTGCGGCTACACAGGCTAAAGGAAATGAATCTGCCAACACTGGAACAAAGAGGAGAAAGGGCAGACTTAACACTAACTTATAAATTGTGGAACAGAGTGCAAGAAATTGATAATGAGAAAGTACTGCTAAGAGAAGCAGAAAATAGCAGATACACACGAGGCCACAGCAAAAAGCTAAGAAAAGGAAGATGCTTGAGTAACATAAGGAAATATAGTTTTGCACACACAAATACAGAAGTTTGGAACAAGCTAACAGGACGTAGTATTGGCAACGAGTGTGCACATCTTTAAGGAAAAACTGGACAACTGTAGATGTGGAGACAGGACCACACAACTATAGCTCAGGCCCTGTAAATTGCAACTAAGTAAATACAGTCTCTCTCTCTCTCTCTCTCTCTCTCTCTCTCTCTCTCTCTCTCTCTCTCTCTCTCTCTCTCTCTCTCTCTCTCTCTCTCTCTCTCTCTCTCTCTCTCATGCACATTTTTTCCTTTCTCCCTCTCCTCAGATTGTACACAGCTTTATTCATATAATTTATTAAGATGGCTCGCTGAAAGCCTATTGGTGGACTTAATGTAAAGGAGCAAGCTCTCTGCACCATGCAGCACAACTCTTCCGTCTCTGTGCCTCTCGGGTAGACTGGCGGAGATCCATACGCCGTGGAATCTCAAGCCAGACTCACCGTGGTGCAGTACAAGAAGTTTTTAAGCTAAATCTAAATTCTAAACTAGTGTCTCAAAATAAACTATGACAGGGCCTGTGTCCTTGGATGGTGGGCAGTCCTTTGCTATGCTGCTGCACTGCATGGGTAGTGGTGAAGCAGCATGCTAGGTAAATTTGGCCTTTTGGTTAGCAGAGGGAACAACGTCAAGAACACAATTTCATTTTGTGAGTAGACTGCTCGTATCTCTGAACATTTGTAACTCATTACCTTGTAACTTGGACACCCTCTGTAGTTTCCACTCAATCCCATTATGCTTTCTTTTTCTAACAATGGAGGCACCAGGCTCAACAGTGTCTCTCTCCTCATCACCAGAAGATATTACTGCATGCTCAGTATCACTCGTAGTGCATAATAAACACTAGAACACTCACAAAATGTTCAAGAAATCAACTGTAAATGCAACATGTGCTGCAAAGAATTTGCCTCCATTAAACTTCCAGCATTTAGAAAAGCTACTTCCAATGCTTCCTACAACCTGTTCCCTGACTGGCTTGCTGCAGGCAAATTTCCCCTCCTTCACACAGCACATGTAGTCTAGAAGGTGTAAGCTTGTGACTCTCATTGGGTGAACTACCATTGGCTGGCTGCGGGGCTGCATCGGATCTGTGGTATTGTGAATGGCTGGGAGGCTACCCACGTGACGTATGTTTTTGTGATTCTCACACTCTGGCCAGGGACAGTCTGACAGCAACTGATGTTGGGAGGTATATTCTTATAATAAGGAAAACAGCCTAACTGCTGGGATCATAAAAACGTAAATTCATCATGACAAGACCAAGCAAGCTTTGATGAGGAGCCGGGCACCGTCAACTCTGTACTCTCCATGGTGGCACACTTATGCTGTTGTGATTCTTGATGCCTCAATTAAAGCTTTAATTTTAGCCTGCACATCATAAATCAAAGGAAGAAAAAAATCAAATGTATTTAAGCGAATGAGAAATATAATAACAAAATAATAATGGTGATAATAATAGTAGTGGTAGTATTAGTAGTGATAATAATAATACAATGAAACCTCAGTTACCAAACGCCTCCCTTTTCAAACACACTGGTTTCTGAATAACATTTTGAACTAATTATTGCTTCAGCTGCAGTACCATAATTTGGTTCTAGAACAAACTTGCTTGATTTCAAATATTAAGATATGGCAAAAGTTGCTCTTTATTACTAACTTATAGTTTCAATAAATATTTCCTTCATTTTTATACATTTCCAGGAGAGACACAGTGTAAGACAGTAATTCAATCTTTGAAGTACAGTAAATGTGATCCTGTTGAAAAGCCTCAATGTTAACAAACAGTTTTCAGCATGCAGGAGTAATCTCAAGCCACCTGTGGCTCTCTTGATGAGCCACAGTGCCATCACTGCTGCACAGCTGCATTTTTCCAGTAGCTTTTCCCAGCAGCAAGATGTCTAAGTGTTATGATCACCTTCATTTTGGCAGTGAGTGGGTTGCTCCTCTCTGTGTCCCTCTGTAAGGCTTCCCTCACTAGGTCAGTGACAAAGAGAATGCCTGCACGGTGTAAACAGTATCTTCTGATGAGTTCTGTGTCACTAAGTTCATTCAATACATCCTTTCTGGATAAATAATTCATGAACTGGAGGTGTTGTGAAACACCTCTTGGCAGTGGCAGCGTCTGTCATGAGCCGCTAAGAAAGGTTGGACTGGTGTCTGGGAACAGATTAATACATTCTATATTGATTCCAGTGGGGAAAATTGTTTCGGTTTTCAAACATTTCCGATTTCAAATGACATTCAGGGACTAATTAAGTTACAGAATTGAGGTTCCACTGTATTAATAATAAGAGTAATAATAATAATAATAATAATAATTTGTGACCATTACTTATGAACAGTATTGCTAACCTTATAATATTGTATCATTTACACAGCTCTCAATATTAGTGATGTTTTTTTTATTATTATTTTTTTTTTCTTTTCTTTTATTCTTTCTCCTTCCCCTCCTCATCTTCACCATTGTCTTCATCATCGTCGTCTTCATGTTCTTCATCATCTTCATCTGACTAATCAGCCTAAGAATTTGGTACAAAGTAATATCCGTGGAAACACTCCTCATCAGTGCGCCTGTGTGGGAGAAACCAAGAGTAATTAGAAGCAACACACACACACACACACACACACAAGTATAAGATGCAAACACAAAATGGAGAAAAGTAGGTAGTGGAGTACCACAAGGGTCAGTGGTGGCACCAATACTTTTCCTGATCTACATAAATGACACGCCTGAAGGAGTAAAGAGTTACATCAGCACGTTTGCAGACGATGCAAAATTACAAAGACATTTAAGAAACAACAAAGACTGTGAAATTCTACAAGAGGACTTGAATAAAATCTGAGACTGGAATAAGAAGTGGGAGATGGAATTTATTGTGAAAAAAATGTCATGTAATGGAAATGGAAAAAAGTGAAAAGACCAAAATGGACATTTGAAATGTACTTTTAGCACAAGGAGAGAAAGATCCGGGAGTGATAGTACAGGACAGTCAGCAGTCGGAGAAGCTTGTAGAAAAGACATTCAGGGATATAGAATGTTGAGACATATTGCAACAGCATTCCACTACATGGATAAAGAGACGATGAGAAAGACAATTACCACCACTATTAGACCACAGCTGGAATGTGGTGAGTCAGTGTGGTCTCCCCACAACAACAAACATGTCAGAAAACTACAAAGGATACACGGGATGGCAACGAAGATGGTTCCTGAACTGGAAGAATTGACATGTGAAGACAGGCTAAAGGAAATGAATCTGCCAACACTGGAACAAAGAGGAGAAAGGGCAGACTTAACACTAACTTATAAACTGTGGAACAGAGTGCAAGAAATTGATAATGAGAAAGTACTGCTAAGAGAAGCAGAAAATAGCAGATACACACGAGGCCACAGCAAAAAAATAAGAAAAGGAAGATGCTTGAGTAACATAAGGAAATATAGTTTTGCACACACAAATACAGAAGTTTGGAACAAGCTAACAGAGGACACAGTATTAGCAACGAGTGTGCACAACTTTAAGGAAAAACTTGACAAGTGTAGATGTGGAGACAGGACCACACAACTATAACTCAGGCCCTGTAAATTGCAACTAGGTAAATACAGTCTCTCTCTCTCTCTCTCTCTCTCTCTCTCTCTCTCTCTCTCTCTCTCTCTCTCTCTCTCTCTCTCTCTCTCTCTCTCTCTCTCTCTCAATAATTACTCCCAGCGAGGTCTAAATCACTGGATCAGGGGGTGCTGTGAAGTTATCATTAAACCCAGCTGTGACCTCACTGAATGTTTTCCTTTGTGTCTCAGAACACAAGGGGGCAGTCACAGCCTGCCCTCTAAAGACAACTCTCTTCCTTCACAAAAAACTACAAGCACCCAATTACATACATACCCTTCACTCAAAATTCAAAATTATCATGGCAACTCCTACACCAGCCTCAGAGTCTGGGGAGATCTGGGGAGGGACCACAAATGTCCCCAGGTTGGACTGCTTTTCTGGTAACAACCCTAAGTGTCTTGACACCCCTCTCAACTTTTTTTTCATTAACTTGTGCAACATTTGCAGTCTTGGAGTTTAGTAGAGGAGAGGTGGTGTAGAACACCACCTCTCCTCTACTAAACCTCATCTTCTTTTCCTCACTGAAACTCAGGTGTCTGAGACAACTGACAGTAGCCCCTTCTCTGTTCCCTAATACTTTCTCTATTCTCATTCTCAGTCTAAAGTTGGATGTTGTGTTTATGTGCACAACAACTTAACCTTCTCTCGTGCCCACGCTCTTGAATCTTCCGAGTTTTTCACCATCTGGCTACGACTACAGAGTCACTCTCAAACTAAATTTATCTGTGCTGTATATCTCTCTCCTAACTCCTCTGACTATAAGAAATTCTTTGACTACTTAACTTCCAAAGTGGAGCACATTCTGACCCTCTTCCCTTTTGTGGAGATCTCCATTCTTGGAGACTTCAGTGTTCACCACCAGCTTTGGCTTTCCTCTCCCTTCACTGACCATCCTGGTGAACTAGCCTTCAACTTTGCTATCCTCCATGACCTAGAGCAATTGGTGCAACACCTTACTCATATTCCTGACTGTCTTGGAATCTGGGGGTGTTCCACTCATACCGCTCTTCTAGACAGGGTGGAATCAAAAGCTTTTCATCTCATCAACTTTTCATCTCTAACTGACTGTCTTCAGCCTCTTTCTCATTGCCACAATGATGCATCTCTTGCTATCATCTACTGCTATTTTCATGCTAACTGCTCTTCTGATCTTGCTAACTGCATGCCTCCCCTCCTCCCGCAGCCTCACTGCACAACACTTTCTTCTTTCCCTCACCCCTATTCTGTCCACCTCTCTAATGCAAGAGTTAACCAGTATTCTCAATCATTCATCCCTTTCTCTGGTAAACTCTGGAACTCCCTGCCTGCTTCTGTATTTCCACCTTCCTATGACTTGAACTTCTTCAAGAGGGAGGTTTCAAGATACTTATCCTTCAATTTTCGACCACTGCTTCAGATCGTATTTGGGGACGGCCATCTCAGTGGGCTTTTTTTTTTTTTTTTTTTTTTTATAGTTATTTTGTTGCCCTTGGCTGGTGTCCCTCCTACATAAAAAGAAAAATGCGCGCACGCACACTCGCACGCACGCACGCGCATGCACACACACACACACACACACACACACACACACACACACACACACACACACACACACACACAAAATAAAGTTTTGGTAAATTGTCAATTTGGATTTAGGAGGGAAAGACCATGCTCCATGAACTTATTGTCCTTTTATTCAAGGATAGTTGATATTGTGCAGGAGAGAGACAGATGGGTGGATGGTGTCTACTTACACTTGAAGAAAGTGTTTGACAAAGTACCTCACCGAAGATTGCTATGGAAGATAAGAAATTATGGAAAAATTGGAGGAAGACTGCTGGAGTGTATGGAGGATTATCTGGATGATAGAGATGAGAACTGTTATACAAGACCAAAATTCATCTTGGCTGAAAGTAACTAGTGGTGTCCCACAGGGGTCAGTGTTGGGACCAACAGTGTTTGTAATATATGCAAACAACATAAATGAAGAAATAGACAGTTATATGAAGTTATTTGCGGATGATGCTAAGCTGATGAGAAGGGAAGGGTAGAAAATGTAAATGACTGTATGGTACTACAAGATGATTTAAATAAAATAAATAGATGGAGTAAATCTTGGCAAATGGAATTCAATTGCAGTAAATGTAAAGTAATTGAGTTTGGTAAGAGTAAGAAAAGAATACAATATCATTATGAGATGGAAGGTGTCAAGTTAAAGAAGTCAAAAGAGGAAGTGGATTTGGGAGTAACAGTTACTGAAAATTTGACTCCGGACAGACACATTGATAAAATTACCAGAGAGACAATGAATTTGTTAAAAAAAAGTAAGAATGGCATTCTCATATTTGGATGAAGGAATGGTAAAAAAGTTGTTGATTTCTATGATAAGACCAAGACTGGAATATGCAGCAGTGGTGTGGTCTCCTCATACAACGAGGAATATTGTGAAATTAGAAAGAGTACAAAGAGCAGTCACTAAGATGGTTCTGGAGTTGAGTAAGTCGACCTGTGAAGAGAGATTAAAAATGTTGGAAATTCCTACCCTTGAAAATAAGAGAGAGAGAGAGAGAGAGAGGATTTAATAAACATCTATAGAGTGATAAGTGGTATGGAAAATGTGGACAAAGAATGTTTTATAACTTTAGACACACAGAGTACAAGGGGGCACAGTAAGAAGTTGAAGAAAGTTAACTGTAGAAGAGACATCAAGAAGTATAGTTTTCCTCACAGAAGTGTGAACAAATGGAAGGAACTCAGTGAACACGTTGTCAATGCTGTAACTGTCCTTGCTTTTAAGACCAAACTGGATAGATATAGAGACAGGATACTATGAGATTACCCATCCCCCTTGTAAACCACAACCAGGTAAATATAAGTAGGTAAATACACACTCACTCACCTTAACACCCTACACCCCCACAAAGTGCCAGTGAGGTCCTCCAGCTCCCTCCCCTCCTCCCATGTGATGGTTTCCTCTGGTATCACAACAGCTCCCCTCCTCCCCACCCTGACCATTTCTGCCGCCAGGAGGTAAAGCAGGTCCCGCCACTCTGCTGCCTTCATCCTGCCCTGGGGGAATCCAATGCCACCATATCTGGAACAGAAAACAAAAACATGATTGAATTTTTATTTATTAGGTTTATTTTGTTTGTTTGCTTGTTTTCCTTATAGGAATTAATATCTTGTTTTTTATGATTTGTTTTTATTTTTTAATTTATTGTTTTATTTTATTGATGTTTTATTTGTTATGAATGTATATTTTTTAAATTGCTTTGCTTTTTATTTATTTATTTGTATTTTTGTTTTATTTTCATTATATTTTATTCTTTATTTCATTATTTATTTTCAATTTCTATTTAATTTATATTTTTAATGCTTATTAAATCTTGTCTGTACTATGTATTTATTTGTAATTTCACAATTTTATATATTTGTTTTATTTTAGTTTAAAATATTATATATATATATATATATATATATATATATATATATATATATATATATATATATATATATATATATATATATATATATATATATATATATATATATATATAAAGTACAAAATTGAATAATGAACTCAGAAATACAAGACAATTAAAATAAATAAATAAATAAACTAATCCTTTAAAAATATATTTTTAAAAATTTAACATTTATAAAAACTGAATATTCATAGAGTAAAATAAATTAGTAAAAATACATAAAAATATGCAATAATTCAATTATTGATTAGAAATATGAAAAAAAATATGAATAAAAAGCATTCAGTCAATAAAAATAACAAGAGCAATAAAATGAAATATAAAATAAAACTTTATCAACAGCAAATAAAAATACAAAATTAAAAAGAAATATTTGTAGAAATAAAACTTTGATGAAATTGTTCACATGAGATAAGAGAACAAAGACAAATAAAAATAATTACAGTAAATTGAAAAGACAACAATGAAATGAACACAAATGCCAACACACGCTGCCAACGAAAACAAAAACACCACAAACAAATCCATAAGAATTAAAAGCAAATCAATATCAAAATATATTCCCAAACATTAAACATTGGAAGAAATTAAATTTTATAAAAAGAATAAATAAATAAAATAAATAAATAAATAAGAAACTGATAAAAATAAGACTACTAAACTGTGTGTGTGTGTGTGTGTGTGTGTGTGTGTGTGTGTGTGTGTGTGTGTGTGTGTGTGTGTGTGTGTGTGCTGTCTGTCTCACAGCTGCCTTTATCTCAGCAAGCTTCCCTAAGTTTCCACCTATGTAACTTAGTGCAGCGCCCAGTGATGGATTACAAGGTCCTTCTGGCTTCTTGCACCCTGTTAATAGACAGTCTTAACACCAAGTTCTGCCCCTCTTCATGGCTGCCTTTATCTTGGTTTAGCCTCCTCAGTCTACCTCCTTCATAGACTGCTGAGGGGTCACAAGTACCTCCACAGGGTCCTTCTGGCCTCCTGTGGTGAATTGCACAAGTGAGGTCACCAGCCTGTTTCACCTGCCACAGGTACAGGAGTATTACCATTGCCAAGAAACTCTCAACTCGCTGTAAAAGAATTGCCAGCCACGTTCCAGGAAGGGACAGTTACGACAAAAGGATGCGCACTTTAGAGGATGAGGTACAATACCTCAACGGCCAACCAGCAACAATAACGGACCAACCATGTCCAACAAGATATTATATCCTCCTGCAGATCAATGTCGTTGACATTGTCCTGGAAGACAGGCCTCTGCCTCCTATGAACTGGCAGGGCCTGAGGAGGGAGTAGACATCACTGCATAGCAGTATATATATAATCCTCTGTGTCCAGCCTCTTTAAAAGTGCACAGGAACACAGTAACATTTAATAAAACAACAACTACATGGACAGCCTGTCCACAAACAAACAGGGAAGGTAACTTACTGTTCTAAAATGCAAATAATTGTCTAGCCGTCAAGGAGTTGGTGCACTAAGCATGGGACACCAACCAGGAACTGGCACACTAATCTGGCTTGGCACAATACACCCAGTCAGTCTTACACTGGTGTGTTACCTACCCATAATAGCAGGGGTGTTATTGCCACTAATCCATATACAGCCCTATCTAATTCTTGCCCTCTAAGGTGTATGTAGATTACCCTAATACGTGCCAGCTTTCCTCCTTACATAAGTATATCCTCTCTGCTTGGTAGTGTCCGTCCAACTAAAGCTTGCAAACCGAAACTCACAGTTCATCACAGGAAAATGACTCGTGGGAGGGGAGGGTAAATCACCCCGCCTGCTCGCCTCACCTCACGTTGCTAGCTTGGTGCAACAGAACATTCATTTTTCAAAAATAGTAGTGAGCTAACTATAGGGACTGGATGCAATTAAACTGTTCTGTAGGCAAGAGTACCTCCCCAACTAAATACTACATGAGACTCGCTACGAAAAAACAACAGGAAACAAAGAAAACTAAGTGGGGAAGAGGGGCAACTGCGTGCAGAGAATTTTTACAGTAACTCAAAGAGCAAGCAGCCAGGCAATTATCATGCCTCTGGTGGCTGAGTCGTCCTTCCCACTGACCTTTCTCTCTCTCTCTCTCTCTCTCATCTCTCTCTCTCTCTCTCTCTCTCTCTCTCTCTCTCTCTCTCTCTCTCTCTCTCTCTCTCTCTCTCTCTCTCTCTCTCTCTCTCTCTCTCTCTCTCTCTCTCCTTTTTCTGGCTTTCTTTTCTGCAGGAGTAATCTCGAGCCACCTGTGGCTCTCTCGATGAGCCACAATGCCATCACTGCTGCACAGCTGCATTTTTCCAGTAGCTTTTCCCAGCAGCAAGATGTGTAAGTGTTATGATCATCTTCATTTTGGCAGTGAGTGGGTTGGTCCTCTCTGTGTCCCTCTGTAAGGCTTCCCTCACTAAATTGGTGACAAAGAGAATGCCTGTACGGTGTAAACAGTATCTTCTGATGAGTTCTGTGTCACTAAGTTCATTCAATACATCCTTTCTGGATAAATGATTCCTGAGCTGGAGGTGTTGTGGAGCAGCCATCTTGGCAGTGGGGGTGTGTCACAGGCCACCAGTACTAGGTGGACAGGTGTCTGGGAGTGGATTAATCCATTTTACAGATTCCTATGGGGAAAAATAGTTTCGGTTTTCGAACATTTTGGATTCAAAACAGCATTTAGGCATGAATAATATATATATATATATATATATATATATATATATATATATATATATATATATATATATATATATATATATATATATATTATATATATATATATATATATATATATATATATATATATATATACTACATTTGCTGGTGCATTACATGCACTTTTTCTTGAAAAAAAAAAAGAAAAAAAAAGTCTAATAATTACCATGCGTCTAATGAGGCCATAGTACAGGCGCCTACACTATAGGTGTGGAATTGAAGCAGTAGTACATTACACACAAATATTATTACATAATAATAATAAAATTCTCTCTCTCTCTCTCTCTCTCTCTCTCTCTCTCTCTCTCTCTCTCTCTCTCTCTCTCTCTCTCTCTCTCTCTCTCTCTCTCCTCTCTCTCTCTCTCTCTCTCTCTCTGACAGATAAGGGGGGAAGGGAGATGACAGGGATGGAGGTTTGAGACAAGACAAAAGAGGAAGGGAGAGGAAAAAGAAAAAGGGGTGGAAGGGACATAACCACAGGGAAGGAGAGCACATGGAGCAAAGAAGTGGATGATTATTATTATTATTATTATTAAACATAACGGAGAAGGCAGAGTGGGACGAGCGCAAGCGCTATAAGTTGCCAGATGACAACCCCCACCCACCTTGACCGTAGAAAGAAGAAAGGAATAGCAATTAGCACAATAGTAGGATGAAATCAGAGCAGGAGGAGAAAATAGGTTAAACAATTATAAAGAACGCCTCAACGAACTGAGAATTATTAAAACTCACAAAAAAAATTCAACAAAAAAATCAACAATTCTGACTTATTTAATATATGTCAGACAACACGAGTAAATGTAGTATAACTACTTAAAACTTGATGGTATAAAATCACAGGTATAGTTACATAATTTATCACCCGGTTATAGCTGCAAAAGCAACCAGAGTTTAATTGACTAGACCCTTCAAGATTTTGTTCGAAGCAGACTTGAATTTTTGCACATCACTCGCAGTGCATGTGCCCTCGTCAAGCATGTTCCAAAGTCTTACAGCACAAGGAATAAAGCTTCGCTGAAACTGACTGGTGTGACACCTAACCTGCTGTAAGCAGCGCGCATGTGAATTTGACGCAAGGATGGGAGGATAAGGAGAAAGTAGAAAGAATAAATATAAGCAGCAAGGGTGAGGAGTGAGTGAAGAATTAGAGAGAGAGGAAGCACTAAGAAATAAGTATTCTCTTTTCCTGTCCTCTACTCCTTTTCATTTTCCTCCATCCATCCCCTTTACATTTATGCCCCTTCCTTCCATTTCCTTTGTCAATCACTCTCTTTCAACTTTGCAATTGTTCTTATTCTCTCTCTCTCTCTCTCTCTCTCTCTCTCTCTCTCTCTCTCTCTCTCTCTCTCTCTCTCTCTCTCTCTCTCTCTCTCTCTCACACACACACACACACACACACACACACACACACACACACACACACACACACACACACACACACACATTAAAGGAAATGAATCTGCTAACACTGGAACAAAGAAGATAAAGGGGAGATTTAATACTGATATATAAATTGTGGAACAGAGTGCAAGAAATTGATAATGAGAAAGTACTGCTAAGAAAAGCAGAAAATAGCAGATACACGTGAGGCCACAGCAAAAAAATAAGAAAAGGAAGATGCTTGAGTAACATAAAATATAGTTTTGCACACACAAATACAGAAGTTTGGAACAAGCTAACAGAGGACGTAGTATTGGCAATGAGTGTGCACAACTTCAAGGAAAAACTTGACAAGTGAGTGTAGATGTAGAGACAGGACCACACAACCATAGCTCAGGCCCTGTAAATTGTAACTAGGTAAATTACACACACACACACACACACACACACACACACACACACACACACACACACACACACACACACACACACACACAGAGAGAGAGAGAGAGAGAGAGAGAGAGAGAGAGAGAGAGAGAGAGAGAGAGAGAGAGAGAGAGAGAGAGAGAGAGAGAGAGAGAGAGATGGGTGTGTGGGTGGGTGGGTGGGAAGGATGGAAGGATAGAAAGAGGGAAGGAAGGGGGGAGGAGGTCAGGAATGGGGGAAGGGAGGGAAGGATGGAAGGGAGAGGAGGGCAGGGAAGAGAGAGAGGAAACACACACACTTACACACACAGTTTTAGATGTGATGGTAATGTTGCACAGCTACAGTGCTGCATCACACCAGATGTGAGGACAAAACACACACTCTTTTAGGGATTGTGGCACCCACTCTCTTCCTATTAATTATTCTCCAAAACTGTGCCTCCATGTTTGCTCCTTGCCTAGTCAAACTCTTTCAGCTCTGTCTGTCAACATCTACCTTTCCTTCTTGCTGGAAGTTTGCCTACATTCAGCCTGTTCCTAAAAAGGGTGACCGTTCTAATCCCTCAAACTACCGTCCTATTGCTTTAATTTCCTGCCTATCTAAAGTTTTTGAATCTATCCTCAACAGGAAGATTCTTAAACATCTATCACTTCACAACCTTCTATCTGATTGCCAGTATGGGTTCCATCAAGGCCGCTCTACTGGTGATCTTCTGGCTTTCCTTACTGAGTCTTGGTCATCCTCTTCTAGAGATTTTGGTGAAACTTTTGCTGTTGCCTTGGACATATCAAAAGTTTTTGATAGAGTTTGGCACAAAGCTTTCATTTCCAAACTACCCTCCTACAGCTTATATCCTTCTCTCTGTAACTTCATCTCAAGTTTCCTTTCTGGCCATTCTTTTGCTGCTGTGGTAGATGGTCACTGTTCTTCTCCTAAATCTATTAACAGTGGTGTTCCTCAGGGTTCTGTCCTGTGACCCACTCTCTTCCTATTATTCATCAATGATCTTCGAATCCAAACTTCTTGTTTTATCCACTCCTACACTGATGATACCACCCTGCCCTTTTCCACATCTTTTCATAGACGTCCAATCCTTCAGGAAGTAAACATATCACGCAGGGAAGCCACAGAACGCCTGACTTTCAATTTCTCTAAAATTTCTGATTGGGGCAGAGCAAACTTGGTATTGTTCAGTGCCTCAAAAACTCAATTCCTCCATCTATCAACTCAACACGACCTTCCAGACAATTATCCCCTCTTCTTCAATGACACTCAACTGCCCCCCTCTTCTACACTGAACATCCTTGGTCTGTCCTTTACTTATAATCTAAACTGGAAACTTCACATCTCATCTCTAGCTAAAACAGCTTCTATGAAGTTAGGCGTTCTGAGACATCTCTGCCAGTTTTTCTCACCACCCTCTCCCCCCATCCCCCCCACCTGCTAACTCTGTACAAGGGCCTTATCTGTCCATGTATGGAATTTGCTTCACATGTATGGAGGGATTCCACTCACACCACTATTTTAAAGAGGGTGGAATGAAAAGCTTTTTGTCTTATCAATTTCTCTCCTCTAACTGACTAACTTTCTCATCACAACAGTGTTGCTATCTTCTACTAGTATTTTCATGC
>NC_087199.1:3062500-3127500 GCF_035594125.1 Scylla paramamosain
GGGCAGTGAGGCCATCATGGGCCCCTCTCATTCCCTGACCAACTTTTTTTCTCCTTCTAATGAACATTTGAATGCCTGACTATTTCAGCTTCCTTTTTGTGTGGGCCTGTGGTGGCCTACCCTAAAGTCATTCCAGGGCTGCCATCACCATCCATTAAGCCATCACTACAAATAATATATTGCCCAATTTAACATAGCCTAGCCCACCATAATGTATGAACAGCAAATACTCATTGTGCATTTAAAAAAAAAAAAAAAAAGTTTTAAGAGGACCTCATATCGGGGTGATGTAATTTTTTTTTATACATGGGAACCAGACCAAGGACAAATACAAAGCAATTAAAATAGGCCTGCTATTGCAAGCATGTAAATATATTGTGGTGGTTGTCTGTGCATTGTGTCTCCCGTAGGTATAAAGAAAATCATCCGTGCAGTTTGTTATATGATATTGACACTATCTTCACCTAAAAGGCTGTTACCAAGAAGCTCCCATGAGCTTTTTTTTGTTTGCTTGACCTACTGGCTGCTGTAGCACACCCCACTGGCTGTTGTAACATATTAGCATAGTACGTAAACACTTTGTGATTTTATGACTAGGATCTGTTGTTTGTGTTTGTAGAATTGAAATGTTTTGCCTGTGGTAGTAATTGTGATGCATGCACCTGCATGATTGTTTCACGTTTGTTTTAGTCACTGATCAGTCCACCTGTTATCACAATATAATGTACATCAATGATTGTTGTCTGAACAATTTAATGTTCTCTTTCTTGCCATACCGATGACACATATGATCATGTAACATGGATAATTGGCGAAGAGTTGTCTCGCACCATCCGCATACGTGGGTCTTTTCTCTTCTTTTCTCAAATAGCCTCTTCTGTGTACTACTCTTTTCTTATTTATGGTAAATCATAGAAGCTGTACATGGAAGGCTATATCGATATCAGAGTTGAAAAGTTTAGTAGATGCTCAGTGTAGGTGGTAAATCGAGCACGATTTACAGATAATGTTTGTGAGAGAGGTATAAGTAAGTATTTAGTTTCTGTAGTGTAAAGAATAAGGAAAGGGAAATTTGGATGATTTTTCTCTCAAACATGTAAGTGCAATTCATGCTGCATCCATTCAATCACATTAATAATTATTAATCACATCATAGCTGGAGGAATTATAGCAAAAATGAAAACATTTACTGAGGATTTGCACACGACTCCATAATGTTGTGGGTAGACATGCATCACTCCACCCACCAGATAACCTGTGCCCACTGGCTTCGTTCTCCACTGAAAAGTGGTACATGCCAGAGCCTGTCCCCTGTATCCTTCCTCCAAGATTTTTATGGAATTCTTTGTTGTATTTCAAAATTTTTGGTTTTGTTTTGAGTTTCTTAATTTGTTTTTCTGTGTCATTTGTTTTGTTGGCACAGTGATAGAACATTTGTGTTTTGTTGCTTTGACTGTTCATTAGCAGTGGCTGTCTGTCTGTCTGTCTGTCTGTCTATCTGCTGTCTGTCTGTCTGAGTCGCTCATTTCATTACTGACACATCATCCATTTTCTTCCATTCATGTGCTTGTTTTAAGCTTCATGAAATTACTGATTGATTAGTTCATTCCTTATCTAATTATGTTTCTATATTTTTGTCATTTCTTTGTGAGCTTAGTTATGCTTTGTATATCATGTTCTACTTATCAATATTTCTTTTCTGTAACATTTATTTATTCAGTTTTATTTGTTTATTTAGTCATCTGTTTCATAAAGTTTTATTTAGCATTTAGTATTATCTGATGGCTTGTTTTTATTATTTTTCTTTTTCTTTCTCTTTCTTTTCCCTGATTTCTTCTTTGGCATTTTATTTCACATTTTTTTTTTTTTTTTTTATAATGCTTGGTGGTGATGCAGCATTTTAATTTGCTTCTTGGCATCATGCTGTTTATTTATCCATTTTATTTTATATATTTTTGTTGCATTATTTATTTACTTCCTTTTTTGAGAGAAAGTACAGATTAAACTCACTCACGCACTCACCCTGCCGTAGGCTGGAGAGCTGCTGCCACTTGACATGCTTCCTTCAACAGGCTTTTGTTCACGCCAGACAAGATCAGGTCAACACGTGTGATGTCAGGCAGTGGTGACGGAACCGCCGCTGGTGTTACCATCGCCACAGGGACGTGTATGACTGCAAAGACACCACCAGCTCAAACCCTGCCTACATACACACACCACACCAGATGATGTTGCATTATGTGAGACAAAATAGAAAAATGAATGGGTAAGTCCTGACACTGATGATGATAAATATGATTTATGGTATGGATGAAAAATAGAAGTGACAAGGGAGGAGGTGGAGTGATCATTCTGACTAAAAAGTTTCAAAGTGGAGAAGGTAATAAAAAATGAAGACAAGTCTGAAATTGTACAAGTGATGATTAGAAGTGGAAATGGAAGGATGATGAATTATGTAGGAGTGTATGTGCCACTTGTGACCAATGCTTGGTGAAAAGAAGAGCATGAAGAGATGTTGGTAGATGTGTTAAAAGGTCTTGAAAAGATAGTGGTGGAAAGTAGTGATATAGTTGTTGTTGTTGTTGGTGATTTTAATTGTAAGGAGATAAATTGTGAGACATTGACAACTACTGGGAGTGAGAGCTCATGGAGTAATTGACTGTTAAACTGGGCGGTGGAAAACTTGATGACTCAATGGGTTGATTGTGATACCAGATTTAGTGTTTACCAAGGACATGGAAATCATTGAAACTACAGGGTTACAAATGGTTTAATCTTAATTTTTTGCAAGCTGTGGAATATTACTACAGTATCTTATAACAAGACAAATGGCATTAAAATGCACAAATTTACCGATAAGCATTACATGACAATATTATTGCGGTGATTAAAAGTACTCCTGTAAAATGCTATGTGGCATCATCGAAGTGAGGGAGGAGGCAGGGGGAACGACTCTGAACGATCTTGAAAACAGCTGAGTGATGATGCCACATAGCATTTTACAGGAGTACTTTTAATCACCGCAAAATTGTTGTCGTATAATGCTTATCAGTAAATTACGAGTACATGCTTTTTAATACCACTTGTCTTGTTGTAAGATACTGCAATATTCCACAGCTTGGAAAAAATAAGATTAAGCCATTCATAATTTGACCAAGTGGCACCTCCGAGGCTGCGACAATGCAACCGTCTGTCTGTCACCTCATAGTTACACGCAGAGCACACCCGCGAGTCCCATACATTTTCAACTCCTCTGACAGGTAAACAAAGCCTTAAAATGCATATGTGTATAGAACATTTTCTACTTAGAATTACACATTCTTTCACCTCTTTCAGTATTTGCAGAAACTTGCATTACATCCTGTATACATTATGATAGCCCTCTAGGTAAAAGTGATCATGTGTTGATGGAATTTAATTTGAAAGATGAAAATGTAATAATTGATGAAAATTATAAGGTGAAAAGATTTAAATACAGTAAAGCTGACTTTGAAAAATTAAGAAAGTACTTTGTTGCTGTGGACAGAAAAGATTTTGAAGACACAGAAGATGTTTGGGAAAAATGTGATGAATTTATAAGGATATACAATTCTGCTGTGGAGAAATTTGTACCTAGAGGAGGAGTGAGATGTAGAAAGGGTAAAGAATGGTTCAACACAAAATGCAGAGGCAAGAAATTGTAAGCTTGGAATAGATGGAAGAAGAGGAAAACTGAGAGCAGATGGGAGGAATATATTGATGCTAGAAACAAGTACATTGAGATAATAAGAATGGAGAGAAGAAACTATGAAAGAGATATAATAGATAAGTGTATAAATGAACCCAAACTGTTCTTTAGACATATTAATGGGAAGATGAAGAAGAAGGAAGGTGTATCAAGATTGAAAGTTGAAGGAAAAATCTATGAGGATGCACAGGACATGGCAGAGGTTATGAACGATAGTTTCAGATCGGTATTTACTGTGGAAGGGGAGTCTGATGCCGGAAGGGATAAGTTGGTGAGGAATATACTAAGTACAGTCCCAGTCAGTTATGAGGAAATACTTAAGATGATGGAACAACTTGATGTAAATAAAGCAACTGGTCCAGATGGAATATCAAACTGAATATTGAAGGAATATAGAGAACAACTGGCTGATAAAACTCAGTCTGGTGATGACATCACTATCGCAGGGAAGAGTATCAAAAGACTGGAAGAGAGCAAATAGTACACCAATATTCAAAGGAGGAAATAAGGAAACTCCACTAAATTACAGACCAGTGTCCTTGACTAGTGTTGTAGGAAAACTGTGAAAGAACAATAAAGGTATTTTTTTTTTATTATTATTATTATTTTTTTTTTTATGTAGGAGGGACACTGGCCAAGGGCAACAAAAATCTAATAAAAAAAATGCCCACTGAAATGCCAGTCCCATAAAAGGATCAAAGCAGTGGTCAAAAATTGATGAATAAGTGTCTTGAAACCTCCCTCTTGAAGGAATTCAAGTCATAGGAAGGTGGAAATATAGAAGCAGGCAGGGAGTTCCAGAGTTTACCAGAGAAAGGGATGAATGATTGAGAATACTGGTTAACTCTTGCATTAGAGAGGTGGACAGAATAGGGGTGAGAGAAAGAAGAAAGTCTTGTGCAGCAAGGCTGCGGAAGGAGGGGAGGCATGCAGTTAGCAAGATCAGAAGAGCAGTTAGCATGAAAATAATGGTAGAAGACAGCTAGATATGCAACATTGCGGCGGTGAGAGAGAGGCTGAAGACAGTCAGTTAGAGGAGAGGAGTTGATGAGATAAAAAGCTTTTGATTCCATCCTGTCTAGAAGAGTAGTATGAGTGGAACCTCCCCAGACATGTGAAGCATACTCCATACATGAACGGATAAGGCCCTTGTACAGAGTTATCAGCTGGGGGGGTGAGAAAAACTTGCAGAGACGTCTCAGAACACCTAACTTCATAGAAGCTGTTTTAGCTAGAGATGAGATGTGAAGTTTCCAGTTCAGATTATAAGTAAAGGACAGACCGAGGATGTTCAGTGTAGAAGAGGGGGACAGTTGAGTGTCACTGAAGAAGAGGGGATAGTTGTCTGGAAGGTTGTGTCGAGTTGATAGATGGAGGAATTGAGTTTTTGAGGCATTGAACAATACCAGGTTTGCTCTGCCCCAATCAGAAATTTTAGAAAGATCAGAAGTCAGGCGTTCTGTGGCTTCCCTGCGTGATATGTTTACCTCCTGAAGGGTTGGACTTCTATGAAAAGACGTGGAAAAGTGCAGGGTGGTATCATCAGCAGAGGAGTGGATAGGACAAGAAGATCATTAATGAATAATAAGAAGAGAGTGGGTGACAGGACAGAACCCTGAGGAACACCACTGTTAATAGAATTAGGAGAAGAACAGTGACCATCTACCACAGCAGCAATAGAACGGTCAGAAAGGAAACTTGAGATGAAGTTACAGAGAGAAGGATAGAAACCGTAGGAGGGTAGTTTGGAAATCAAAGCTTTGTGCCAGACTTTATCAAAAGCTTTTGATATGTCCAAGGCAACAGCAAAAGTTTCACCAAAATCTCTAAAAGAGGATGACCAAGACTCAGTAAGGAAAGCCAGAAGATCAACAGTAGAGCGGCCTTTACGGAACCCATACTGGCGATCAGATAGAAGGTTGTGAAGTGATAGATGTTTAAGAATCTTCCTGTTGAGGATAGATTCAAAAACTTTAGATAGGCAGGAAATTAAAGCAATAGGACGGTAGTTTGAGGGATTAGAACGGTCACCCTTTTTAGGAACAGGTTGAATGTAGGCAAACTTCCAGCAAGAAGGAAAGGTAGATGTTGACAGACAGAGCTGAAAGAGTTTGACCAGGCAAGGTGCAAGCATGGAGGCACAGTTTCGGAGAACAATAGGAGGGACCCCATCAGGACCATAAGCCTTCCGAGGGTTTAGGCCAGCGAGGGCATGGAAAACATCATTGCAAAGAATTTTAATACGTGGCATGAAGTAGTCAGAGGGTGGAGGAGAGGGAGGAACAAGCCCAGAATCGTCCAAGGTAGAGTTTTTAGTAAAAGTTTGAGTGAAGAGTTCAGCTTTAGAAATAGATGTGATAGCAGTGGTGCCATCTGGTTGAAATAGAGGAAGGAAAGAAGAAGAAGCAAAGTTATTGGAGATATTTTTGGCTAGATGCCAGAAATCATGAGGGGAGTTAGATCTTGAAAGGTTTTGACATTTTCTGTTAATGAAGGAGTTTTTGGCCAGTTAGAGAACAGACTTGGCATGGTTCTGGGCAGAAATATAAAGTGCATGAGATTCTGGTGAAGGAAGGCTTAAGTACCTTTTGTGGGCCACCTCTCTATCATGTATAGCACGAGAACAGGCTGTGTTAAACCAAGGTTTAGAAGGTTTAGGACGAGAAAAAGAGTGAGGAATGTACGCCTCCATGCCAGACACTATCACCTCTGTTATGCGCTCAGCACACAAAGACGGGTCTCTGACACGGAAGCAGTAGTCATTCCAAGGAAAATCAGCAAAATACCTCCTCAGGTCCCCCCAACTAGCAGAGGCAAAACGCCAGAGGCACCTTCGCTTAGGGGGATCCTGAGGAGGGATTGGAGCGATAGGACAAGATAAAGATAGGAGATTGTGATTGGAGGAGCCCAACGGAGAAGAAAGGGTGACAGCATAAGCAGAAGAATTAGAGGTCAGGAAAAGGTCAAGAATGTTGGGCGTATCTCCAAGACGGTCAGGAATACGAGTAGGGTGTTGCACCAATTGTTCTAGGTCATGGAGGATAGCAAAGTTGTAGGCTAGTTCACCTGGATGGTCAGTGAAGGGAGAGGAAAGCCAAAGCTGGTGGTGAACATTGAAGTCTCCAAGAATGGAGATCTCTGCAAAAGGGAAGAGGGTCAGAATGTGCTCCACTTTGCAAGTTAAGTAGTCAAAGAATTTCTTATAATCAGAGGAGTTCGGTGAGAGGTATACAGCACAGATAAATTTAGTATGAGAGTGACTCTGTAGTCGTAGCCAGATGGTGGAAAACTCGGAAGATTCAAGAGCGTGGGCACAAGAGCAGGTTAAGTCATTGCGCACATAAACGCAGCATCCAGCTTTGGATCGAAAATGAGGATAGAGAAAGTAGGAGGGAACAGAAAAGGGGCTACTGTCAGTTGCCTCAGACACCTGAGTTTCAGTGAGGAAAAGAAATGAGGTTTAGAAGAGGAGAGGTGGTGTTCTACAGATTGAAAATTAGATCTTACACCGCGAATGTTGCCAATTTGGATTTTGATATAGGAGGATCATGCTCCATGAACTTATTGTCCTTTTATTCAAGGATAGTTGATATTGTGCTGGAGAGAGACAGACGGGTGGATGGTGTCTACCTAGACTTGAAGAAAGCGTTTGACAAAGTACCACATACAAGATTGCTATGGAAGATAAAAAATTATGGAAAAATTGCAGGAAGACTGCTGGAGTGTATGGAGGATTATCTGGATGATAGAGAGATGAAAACTGTAATACAAGACCAAAATTCATCTTGGCTGAAAGTAACTAGTGGTGTCCCACAGGGGTCAGTGTTGGGACCAACAGTGTTTGTAATATATGCAAACAACATAAATGAAGAAATAGACAGTTATATGAAGTTATTTGCGGATGATGCTAAGCTGATGAGAAGGGAAGGGTAGAAAATGTAATTGACTGTATGGTACTGCAAGATGATTTAAATAAGATAAATAGATGGAGTAAATCTTGGCAAATGGAATTCAATTACAGTAAATGTAAAGTAATTGAGTTTGGTAAGAGTAAGAAAAGAATACAATATCATTATGAGATGGAAGGTGTCAAGTTAAAGAAGTCAAAAGAGGAAGTGGATTTGGGAGTAACAGTTACTGAAAATTTGACTCTGGACAGACACATTGATAAAATTACCAGAGAGACAATGAATTTGTTAAAAAAAAAGTAAGAATGGCATTCTCATATTTGGATGAAGGAATAGTAAAAAAGTTGTTGATTTCTATGATAAGACCAAGACTGGAATATGCAGCAGTGGTGTGGTCTCCTCATACAACGAGGAATATTGTGAAATTAGAAAGAGTACAAAGAGCAGTCACTAAGATGGTTCTGGAGTTGAGTAAGTCGACCTGTGAAGAGAGATTAAAAATGTTGGAAATTCCTACCCTTGAAAATAAGAGAGAGAGAGAGAGAGAGAGGATTTAATAAACATCTATAGAGTGATAAGTGGTATGGAAAATGTGGACAAAGAATGTTTTATAACTTTAGACACACAGAGTACAAGGGGGCACAGTAAGAAGTTGAAGAAAGTTAACTGTAGAAGAGACATCAAGAAGTATAGTTTTCCTCACAGAAGTGTGAACAAATGGAAGGAACTCAATGAAGATGTTGTCAATGCCGAAATTGTCCTTGCTTTTAAGACCAAACTGGATAGATATAAAGACGGGATACTGTGAGATTACTCCCCTCCCATAAACCACAACTAGGTAAACTAGGTAAATACACACACACACACACACACACACACACACACACACACACACACACACACACACACACACACACACACACACACACACACACACACACGCACACACACAGCATCTGATGAATATCGGTGCAAGGAGTGCAACAATCTTCAAGGATCACTGTACCACAGACTCACAAAGCCACTGCAGGTTAGGCAGAGATGAGGCAGCTCGGGTGAGGGCTGCTGGGAGGCTGGCAGCGTGCTCATCGCTAGATACAGCCAGGCGTAGCTCCCTAAGGCATTCAGGGATCAGTGCCATGCAATCAGCACTCAGGTGACCCATGAACCTCTCAAGGCAATCCCTGTAATGGTGAGGCTTTGAATTGTTGTGTATGCACACACACACACACACACACACACACACACACACACACACACACACACACACACACACACACACACACACACACACACACACACACACACACACACACACACACACACACACACACACCACACCTAAGTAAATATTAGGTAAATACATACATAAAACACACACACACACACACTCACTACACCTAAGTAAATATTAGGTAAATACATACATAAAACATACACACACACACACACACATCTGGAGGCCTGTCTTTACCTGTGTATGGCACGCAGCACAGTGTCTGAGGCAGTTATGTTGCCGGGGTGCCAGTAATGGTGCCATAGGCACAACTCACGGCAGTGATGATCAATCAAGGCACGAACATTCTCCACATTCACTTTTTCATTCTCCAGCCACAATTCCACTGTTGTTGTGGGAGTGTTGGGGAGCAGAGCTGCAGCACTGGTCAGTGTATTGTCATTTATCTGTACTGTGCCATCAGGAGGATTTTTTGTGACATGGTGAGCGATGGCCTGCAGGAAGCTTTCATTATCTATGTCTTCCACCAGTGACAGCCATTCATCCCACCCTGCGCCAGTCTCTGCCAGTAGATCTATCACCTCTTTTATGTTCTCGGGATGGTTTGTTTCTTCTGTGGTCAAGAGGCCTGCTACGTGCCAGAAAAGGTTTTGCAGACCCCGAGGATCTAGAGGCCGTGCCCGTGGCTGAGTGACGACTCGAGATATCCTCTCAGTAGCAAGGAGACCTGAAGAATGAAACTGATACTGAGGTATTAGCTGAAAGACACCCTGAAGCAGCCTTCTAAAAACACCTTGTTCTGGGAGGGATTCACTGTGAAAGGTGGTCTCAAGCAGGCTCCTAATAGCCCCTGGTCCTGGGAGGGATCCATCCTGGAGGTGCTGCATGATATGTCGAGCTGCAAAGTACTCCAGCATTCCTTTATGGTGCATGGAGTATCTTTCTTCACATATTCTCTTGGTGATGGACAACTGCAGAGTGAAAAATGCTCCCAGGACTTGTTGGGGTGGCAGGTCCTCTCTCTCACAGCAATCTGTCAGCCGCTCTGTGTCCTCATCTGAGAGGTTCACTCTGTCCTGCAGCAAGCTTTGTAGTGCCACTTGGTACATCTCTTTCACCACTCTTTTTATCCTCATCTTGAGGGTCTGTGGCCTCTTCTCCCCCCATGTGGGGTCCTTGGATATTCTGACACGCAGCTTCTCTATGCACCACTCATGGATTTTGGTGTACAAGATGGATGGGGTAATGTTTTTTGTAATAAAATTTGGATTCTCTTCAAATAATGTAACCAGGAATATTATGTTGAGGGGAAGCTCAAACAAGGTCTTATTGCCTTGTTCTCTCATGAACTCCTTCACCCTATCCTTGTTTGTGGAGGTGCAGTACTGCTCTGCAAACTGCATCCTCCTATGGACAGGAATCCCTTTGATAGATATCTGCAATTGGTTATAGTCTTCTTGTGTGAGGGCCAAGAACTGGTTCACTCGCTCTGGTCGTGAGGTGGTGAGAATTGAGAAATTTTTGTTATATTTGGTTGTATTTACAATCTTAGTGATGAGCTTTTTGGAGGTGCTGTTCTGCTCATCCAGACCATCGATGAGGAAGAGCACTTTACAGTGCTTTAAATAGTTCACGAGGGACGCGTTAAAGACCGGCAGACTAGACAGACTAGGCGGGAGGACCAGGCCCAGGAATGTCTCCAGATCTTCAGCATCTGTGTCGCGGCACAGCATTCTGAGTACAATGTCGTACTCCTCCAGGTGTGTGACGCGGCGGTCACTCTCTTCCTTGAGCCACTCTGACAAGATGAAAGTGAGCAGGGTGGTCTTGCCACTCCCAGCGACACCGCTCACCACAGCAAGGCGTGGCCTTTTGTCCTGGACAGGCTGTGAGGGCTGCAGCTGCGAGGGCTGCACCTGCGAGGGCTGCAGCTGCGAGGGCTGCAGCTGCGAGGGCTGCGAGCTCTGAGACTCTGCTGTTAGGTATTTTAAGATATCTAACAAGTCTATGTCAAGTGATTTGGGCTGCTGTTTAAGGACAAGTTTTGAAAATACAGTCTGGATGTGAACCCGTTTTGAGGATTCACTGAGGAAGGACACTGGGTCAAAATATTCATACTGTTTGTAAATTTCTCTCAGGTGACTTACTGACTCTTGCTTAAACAAATGGAGCTTTTTCTCAAAACTCATCTGTAAGATGACATTGTCATCAAAGGCCTGACATATTTCTTGTATCTGGCTTGTTATGATGTCAGTGATGTTTGTGGTCTCGGCGTCAGAGACTCCGTACTTGTCCTTGACTGCCTGAAGGGCTCTGATGAAGAGGTTCTTGAGTTCCTCAGCTTTGTCCAGGAACTGTTTATCTGTCATCTTAGGTCTTTCGTGCACGACCTTGTTACGCTCATCTTTTATCTTAGTGAGCAGGCCCTCCATCACTGTATCATCCTGCCAGCGTACATCACTTAGTCCTGCAACATTTTCACAGGCCAGTCTGATGCTCTTGTGGAGCAGTGTGATATCAAAGCTCTGGCATGAGGGGTCATTGGCAATCTGCTTTTCCTCATCACGGTTAAATGCCTTCCTCTTATCCTTGTTGCTGAGTGTGCAATAGTTGGCCTTCGAGGTGTTTCGGAGGCTGGTCAGGTAGTCCAAGAGGGTGACGGCGGCGGTCTTGTTTGTGCCGCGTGTCAGGGCGTGAAAGAGCACGGCTGCTCCTGGACCCTCCAAGATGCACAGTAGCTTGAGACGCGAATAATTCACTGCCACGGCAGCAGCAGTGGCAGCAGCCATGGCAATGCTTCATCACCAGGGGTCTTCACATTCAGTGCTCTGCAATGATTGGAACTCTGTTGTGAAAGAAACAACTGTACACACACCCACACACACACACACACACACACACACACACACACACACACACACACACACACACACACACACACACACACACGTGTACCACTCCCCACGAGCCGCCACAGCACAGTTACTCAACGCTCACATCATCAACACTGCTGACGCCCTGAGGGTGAGGTATCCTGCTGCCAAGCTGGTCATCTATGGGGACTTTAACAGATTAGATATCAATGATATCCTACACCAGCTACATCTCACCCAGGTCATGGACTTCCCCACCCACCAGCAAGCCATCCTCGACCTTATACTGACAGACCTGGGCCAGCAGTACTCGCCCCCCCAGCCGCTGCCTCCCATGGGACAGAGCACCCACCTCTCCATACTGTGGACACCCACACCCACCACCTCAACCCCTGAGTCAGCTGTCACCAGGACCCACCGCCCCATGCCTGACTCAGCCATGAGGGAGTTTGGGCAGTGGGTGACACAACACCCGTGGACTGAGGTGCTGGATGTGGAGGACGTCCACTTAAAATTACGTCGCCACCGCCACAGAAGCCTTCCACCGCTACTTCCCAGCCAAGAGCGTCACAATGCACCTGTCTGATGCCCCCTGGATGACGCCCTGCATTAAAAGACTCATGTGTTAGCGGACTTGGGCGTTCCACTCCTGCCTGGTCCTATACAGGAAACTAAGAAACAGAGTGATCAGGGAGATTAAGAATGCAAAGGCAAGCTATTACCCAGACAAGATACACCACCTCAAGCTGACCAACAACAGACAGTGGTAAGCTAAGATCAAAGCTTTGTGTGGCCTACAAAAGCACACCTCATCTCTTCCTTGCACCTCACACCTTCCTAATAATCTCGCGGTTCAGGAGATGAACGATCACTTTGCTGCTATCTGTCAAACCTTTCCTCCCCTCCACACCACTCCACTTCCTGCCCATCTTCCCGCTCCCTCCCATCCCCCAGTGTCCAGGCGGTGGATGTTTTTAAGAGAATACTCAAAATCAAACCAGGATCCACCACACCCACTGACCTTCCTATAAAAATTTACAAGAAGTTTGGTGTAGAGCTAGCAACACCGCTATGCTCCATAATAAACGCCTCACTCTCCCAACACTCTTGCCCCGCGGACTGGAAGACATCTTACATCACCCCCATCCCCAAAACTTCCAGTCCACAGTCACTCAATGACCTCAGGCCAGTCTCTATTACCCCCATCCCTAGCCTTATTTGTGAAGATTTTGTGTATGACTGGGCCTACACCAAAATTTGTAATACTGTGGATATCAGACAGTTTGGAAATATTAAAGCCACCTCCACCTCCCATTACCTGACCAGCTTCCTTGAATTCATCCACAGCCGCCTGGACAAGCAAAACACCTCTCTAGCTGTTGCTTTTGTGGACTTCAAAAAAGCCTTTGATCTTGTTGATCACACTGTTGTCATCAGCAAGGCAGTAAGTCTGGGCCTCCCTCCTACCCTGGTAGCGTGGCTAGCCGACTTCCTCACAGGGAGGCGTAAGGCCGTTCGCTATCAGGGCTCTGTCTCTACTTTCCAACAGCTGACATGTGGTGTCCCCCAGGGGACCAAGATGGGTCCTCTATGCTTCCTCCTCATTAACAACGCCCTCACTGACACCCCCCATTGCTGGAAGTATGTGGACGACTGCACCGTGGGCATCCCAGTTTCCAACAAGAACCCAGACTACTCGCCACTGCAAGTAATTCTGGAGCGACTGCAGACGTGGACGGAGGAGAGCAGGATGACCATCAACCACAGCAAAACTGTGGTGATGCATTTCTGTACCTCCTCTGTACCAGTGCCCCCACCCCAGCTCACAGTGGGCCCTCATCCCCTCCAGGTGGTCTGATGTGCCAAGCTTCTCGGAGTCACAGTGGACGACCAGCTGACCTGGAAGCAGCATGTTGCCAGTACCATAAGATCAGCTACCTACAGGCTGTACATGCTGCGCAGACTCAGGTCGCTGGGGACGCCGACAGATGAGTTAAGGGGGGGTGTACCTTACCTTCATCCTCCCCAAACTCATGTACGCCTCCCCAGCGTGGTCCTCCTCCCTCACACACACTCAACAGCTACAGCTAGAGAGTGTGCAGAAAAGGGCGTGCAGGGTCATCCTTGGCCCTGCATACACCACCTATGAAGAAGCCCTGACCACCCTGAGTCTGTCCAGACTATCCACCAGGCACCAAGAGGCTCTGGAGAAGTTTGGAAGGGGACTACTGCATCACCCACGTCTCAGAAACATGCTGCCGCCTGACGCGCCTTGCCCAGTCCGTGCCACCAGACACCACAACAAGATAACGCCCCTAAAGGCACCGCGCACGGACCGGTACAGACTCAGTGCAATTCCCACCATGGTGCAAGCCATCAATCAATAGTCCCTTCTAGATTAGACTTACCTTTAGGATTAATGTTAAGTATTTCCCCACCCTCTCTGTACATTTTCAGTTTGTTAACTGCCTACATAATAAACCGTTTATTATTATTATTATCATTATTTACACACACTCATTTATATGTGTGTGTGTATATATATATATATATATATATATATATATATATATATATATATATATATATATATATATATATATATATATATATATATATATATATATATATATATATATATATATATATATATATATATATATATATATATATATATATATATATATATATATATATATATGTGTGTGTGTGTGTGTGTGGGTATTTATCTAGATGTATTTACCTAGTTGTTCTTTATGGGAAAGAGTTCTGCTCGTGCTGTCCCATCTCCATATCTTTTAATATCCAACTTAGCCTTGAATCCATGTATACTTTCTGCATTTACTGTCTCCTCATCCAAACAGTTCCATACATCAATACTTCTATTGGGGAAACTGTATTTTTTGACGTCTCTTGTACAAGCACTCCTCTTCAGCCTCTTCCCATGTCCTCTAGTGTCCCGTGTATCCCAGACCATTAAGTCGCTCCGGTCTGCCTCCTCTACTCCCTCATATGCTTTATGTATCACGATCAAGTCTCCCCTTTCTCTCCTCTTTTCCAACATTGGTAGATGTAGTCTTGCCAGTCTCTCTTCATATGACAAGTCTCTGATACTTGTTACCATCTTTGTAGCTGCTCTCTGAACTCTATCCAACTTCCTTATATCCTTTTTCTTGTATGGCAACCACACTACTGCTGCATATTCTAGTCTAGGTCTTATCAGTAACACGATCATCTTCCTGACCATCTCTTCATCCATATATGCAAAGGCCTGCCTTATTCTTCTCAACAAGTTATAAGTTTCTCCTGTAATTTTACTAATGTGTCTCTCCGGGGTCAGGTTCCCAGTCACTGTAACACTGAGATCCTTTTCCTCTTCTGCTCCCCTCAACCTTACACCATTCAACACATAATTTCCTTTTACTCTTCTTGTACTTTTTTCCAAATTCTATTACCTTACACTTCTTTAAATTAAATTCCATTTCCCATCTATAACTCCACTAAGATATCTTGTTCAGGTCTTCTTGTAACATTCCACAGTCCTCTGCACTCTCAACTTTCTTCAGCAACTTTGCATCATCCACAAAAAGGCTCATGTAGCTGTTCACACTCTCTGTCATATCATTTATATAGACTGCAAACATGATTGGTGCAAGTACTGAGCCTTGGGGTACTCCACTTATGACTTCCCTCTGTGATGATTTTTAATCTTTTACCACTGTTCTCATTTCTCTGTTTGTCAAGAAATTTTCCATACATCTTAGAGAGTGCAGAGGACTGTGGAACGTTACAAGAAGACCTGAACAAGATATCAGAGTGTCAGAGACCCGTCTTTGTGTGCTGAGCGCATAGCAGAGTTGATAGTGTCTGGCATTGAGGCATACATTCCTCACTTTTTTTTTCAACCTAAACCTTCCAAACCTTGGTTTAACACAGCTTGTTCTTGTGCTATACATGATAGAGAGGTGGCCCACAAAGGGTACTTAAGCCTTCCATCACCAGAATCTCATGCACTTTATATTTCTGCCCGGAACCATGCCAAGTCTGTTCTCCAACTAGCCAAAAGCTCCTTCATTAACAGAAAATGTCAAAACCTTTCAAGATCTAACTCCCCTTGTGACTTCTGGTATCTAGCTAAAAATATCTCCAGTAACTTTGCTTCTTCTTTCCCTCCCCTATTTCAACCAGGTGGCACCACTTCTATCACATCTATTTCTAAAGCTGAACTCTTCATTCAAACCTTTGCCAAAAACTCTACCTTGGACAATTCAGAGCTTGTTCCTCCCTCTTCTCCACCCTCTGACTACTTCATGCTACCTATTAAAATTCTTCACAATGATGTTTTCCATGCCCTCGCTGATCTAAACCCTCAGAAGGCTTGTAGACCTGATGGGGTCCCTCCTGTTGTTCTCCGAAACTGTGCCTCCGTGCTTGCACCTTGCCTAGTCAAACTCTTTCAACTCTGTCTGTCAACATCTACCTTTCCTTTTTGCTGGAAGTTTGCCTACATTCAACCTGTTCCTAAAAAAGGATGACCATTCTAATCCCTCAAACTACCATCCTATTGCTTTAATTTTCTGCCAATCTAAAGTTTTTTTAATCTATCCTCAACAGGAAAATTCTTAAACATTTATCACTTCACAACCTTCTATCAGATCGCCAGTATGGGTTCTGCCAAGGCCGCTCTACTGGTGATCTGGCTTCTTACTGAATCTTGGTCATCCTCTTTTAGAGATTTTGGTGAAACTTTTGCTGTTGCCTTGGATATATCAAAAGCTTTTGGTAGGGTTTGGCACAAAGCTTTGATTTCCAAACTACCCTCCTACAGCTTCCATCCTTCTCTCTGTAACTTCATCTCAAGTTTCCTTTCTGACCGTTCTATTGCTGCTGTGGTAGACAGTCACTGTTCTTCTCTTAAATCTATTAACAGTGGTGTTCCTCAGGGTTCTATTCTGTCACCCACTCTCTTCCTGTTATTCATCAGTGATCTTCTAAACCAAACTTCTTGTCCTATCCACTCCTCTGCTGATGATACCACCCTGCACTTTTCCACATCTTTTCATAGACGTCCAACCCTTAAGGAAGTAAACGGTTCACACAGGGAAGCCACAGAACACCTGACTTCTGATATCTCTAAAATTTCTGATTGGGGCAGAGCAAACTTGGTATTGATCAGTGCCTCAAAAACTCAATTCCCTCATCTATAAATCTGACACAACCTTCCAGACAACTATCCGCTCTTCTTTGGTGGCACTCAACTGTCCCCTTCTTTTACACTGAACATCCTTGGTCTACCCTTTACTTATAATCTAAACTGGAAACTTCACATCTCATCTCTAACTAAAACAGCTTCTATGAAGTTAGGCATTCTAAGAAGTCTCCGCCAGTTTTTCTCACCTTGCAGCTGCTAACTCTGTACAAGGGCCTTAACCGTTCATGTATGGAATATGCTTCACATGTATGGGGGTGTTCCTCTAATACCACTGTTTTAGGCTGGGTGGAATCAAAAGATTTTGGTCTCATCAACTCCTCTCCTCTAACTGACTGTCTTCAGCCTCTCTCTCATCGCCACAATGTTGCATCTCTAGCTGTCTTCTCCCGCTATTTTCATGCTAACTGCTCTTCTGATCTTGCTAACTGCATGCTTCCCCTCTTCCCGCAGCCTCGCTGCACACCACTTTCTTCTTTCTCACACCACTCCACCTCTCTAATGCAAGAGTTAACCAGTATTCTCAATCATTCATCCCTTTCTCTGGTAAACTCTGGAACTCCCTGGCTGCTTCTGCATTTCCACCTTCCTATGACTTGAACTCTTTCAAGAGGGAGGTTTTAAGACACTTATCCTTCAATCTTTGACTACTGCTTTGGACTCTATTAGAGGACTGGCGTCTCAGTGGGCTTTTTTTTTTCCCTCCTTGGCCAGTGTCCCACCTACATTAAAAAAAATCCTAAGGCTTGCCAAATAGAATGAGACTGATTGGGAAAGTTAATGGATGAAAGGAGCATAAATGGGAAGGAAATGGATGGAAGAAAAATGAAAAGGAGTATGGAATGGAAAGAGAATACAATGGAACCTCAGTTCTAGAACTTAATTCTTTCCTGAATGTTGTTCAAAATCTGAAAAATCTTAAAAAAAAAAGTAAACAATTTTCCCCATAGGAATTAATGTAGAATGGCTTAATCTGTTCCCAGACACCCGTCCAACCTGTCTTAGCGGCTTATGACAGACGCTGCCACTGCCAAGATGGCTGCTTCACAACACCTCAAGCTCACAAATTATTTATCCAGAAAAGATGTATTGAGTAAGCTTAGTGACACAGAACTCACCAGAAGATACTGTTTAGACCGTGCAGGCGTTCTCTTTGTCACCGATTTATTGAGGGAAGCCTTACAGAGGAACACAGAGAGGACCAACCCACTCACTGCCAAAATGAAGGTGATCATAACACTTAGACATCTTGCTGCTGAGAAAATGCAGCTGTGCAGAGTAGTGATGGCACTGTGGCTCATCAAGAGAGCCACAGTGGCTTTGGATTACTCCTGAGCATCAGTCCAGTCCAATCCAGTTCAGTAACAGGCACGGGGTAGGCCTTGCAACGCCTCCCACTGTTGTTCCTGTTTAGTTTTTTTTTCTTATTATTGTATGTTTTGCTTTTTTCCTGGTTTTCATCCCTTTTCCTGATTTGTCACTTTTCCCATTTGTCGTCCATTGTGTTTCACTTCTCATAAAAGTCACAGTATTCGTGTAGTTATTATAAATTTTCCATATTCTTGATTTTCTTTGCCTTTTATTCCACATACTTTTCATTAAATTCATTTTATTTTATTTTATTTTTCACTTTTTTTCCTTTTGTCTTCTGTTCTGTTTCATTTCACATAAAATGTCACATCATCCATGATTTTATTATTACTTTTCCATATTGTTCATTTTCTTTGCTCTTCTATTCTACATACTTCTTGTTAAATTCTTTCTGGTCTCAATTTCTTGTGATGTTAATTTGCTAAATGCCAACATATTACTAAGCTTATTATCTATAATACAGTGTTTTCTATATCTAGTATAAAGTCAAACTGAGATTTAGTATTATCATATTCAGGACAGTTCTAAAGAAAATGTTTTAAGGTTTCTGTCTCATGACCACAACTTGGGCATGTCTCTGTCTTGCTCTGGAATCTGTTTCTCCAGTTCAAAGTTAGTGTGTTTGTTCTTCCTTTAATTAATTATTTACTTCCTTCTGTATTGTTTATCCAACTTTCTTCTCTTACATTTTGCTTAAACTTTTCATATATATTCAAGACTGTCTTCTGTTGTATTTATGATGTCCACTTTATTGAGTCCCACCTTTTAATTTTATCTATGATATTATTCTTTGTCTTGCTTCTTATGTCTGTAAGTGTGATGTTAATTTCTTTCATAAATTTCTTGATACTTTAATCCATTTGCTTTTTTTTTTTCCTTTTCATATTCTAAAGCAAATATTTCTCTACATAAATAATTCCTATCATCCTCTAATAAGTGTTTTGCAAAAATATTTTAATCTTCATACCTCTGGCCCTACTTGATGTAGCTCCTGCTTCTCCCCTTAAGGCACTACTTGCTGGGTATGTGGGAACTTGTAGCATTACTTGATACTCAGAGTTTTCTATTTTTTGTAGTTTATTTTAGTCCTCATTATGTTCTAAAACTTCTGCGGCATAAAGAATAATAGCTAATCCGAGTCCTTTCCAGTAATTTTTTTTCCAATTAATAATCTGTTACATCTTGCAGTAATACTTTATGTCATGGTTGCTTTTTTTTTTTTATGTAGGAGGGACACTGGCCAAGGGCAACAAAAATCCAATAAAAAAAAGCCCACTGAGATGCCAAACCCATAAAAGGTTCCAAAGCGGTAGTCAAAAATTGAAGGATAAGTGTGTTGAAACCTCCCTCTTGAAGAAATAGGAAGGTGGAAATACAGAAGCAGGCAGGGAGTTCCAGAGTTTACCAGAGAAAGGGATGAATGATTGAGAAAGCAAGGAATGATTGGTTAACTCTTGCATTAGAGAGCTGGACAGAATAGGGGTGAGGGAAAGAAGAAAGTATTGTGCAACGAGGCCGCGAGAGGAGGGGAGGCATGCAGTTAGCAAGATCAGAAGAGCAGTTAGCATGAAAATAGCAGTAAAAGACAGCTAGAGATGCAACATTGCAGTGATGAGAGAAAGGCTGAAGACAGTCATTTAGAGAAAAGGAGCTGATGAGACAAAAAGCTTTTGATTCCACCCTGTCTAGAAGAGTGGTATGAGTGGAACCCCCCCATACATGTGAAACACACTCCTTACATGGATGGATAAGGCCCTGGTACAGAGTTAGCAGCTGGGGGGTCAGAAAAACTGGTAGAGACATCTCAGAATGCCTATCTTCAAAGAAGCTGTTTTAGCTAGAGATGAGATGTGAAGTTTCCAGTTCAGATTATAGGTAAGGGACAGACCGAGGATGTTCAGTGTAGAAGAGGGGAACAGTCGAGTGTCATTGAAGAAGAGGGGATAGTTGTCTGGAAGGTTGTGTCAAGTTGATAGATGGAGGAATTGAGTTTTTGAGGCATTGAATAATACCAAGTTTGCTCTGCCCCAATCAGAAATTTTAGAAAGATCAGAAGTCAGGCGTTCTGTGGCTTCCCTGCGTGAAATGTTTACTTCCTGAAGGGTTGGATGTCTATGAAAAGACGTGGAAAAGTGCAGGGTGGTATCATCAGTGTAGGGGTGGATAGGACAAGAAGTTTGGTTTAGAAAGTCAGTGCTGAATAATAAGAAGAGAGTGGGTGACATGACAGAACCCTGATGAACACCACTGTTAACAGATTTAGGAGAACATTGACTGTCTACCACAGCAGCAATAGAATGGTCAGAAAGAAAACTTGAGATAAAGTTACAGAGAGATGAATAGAAGCTGTAGGAGGGTAGTTTGGAAATCAAAGCTTTGTGCCAGACTCTATCAAAAGCTTTTGATATGTCCAAGGCAACAGCAAAAGTTTCACCAAAATCTTCAAAAGAAGATGACCAAGACTCAGTAAGGAAAGCTAAAAGATCACCAGTAGAGCAGCCTTGATGGAAACCATAATGCCAATCAGATAGAAGGTTGTGAAGTGATAGATGTTTAAGAATCTTCCTGTTGAGGATAGATTCAAAAACTTTAGATTGGCAGGAAATTAAAACAATAGGACGGTAGTTTGAGGGATTAGAATGGTCACGGTTTTTAGGAACAGGCTGAATGTAGGCAAACTTCCAGCAAGAAGGAAAGGTAGATGTTGACAGACAGAGCTGAAAGAGTTTGACTAGGCGAGGTGCAAGCACGGAGGCACAGTTTCGGAGAACAAGAGGAGGGACCCCATCAGGTCCATAAGCCTTCCGAGGGTTTAGGCCAGCGAGGGCATGGAAAACATCATTGGGAAGAATTTTAATAGGTAGCATGAAGTAGTCAGAGGGTGGAGGAGAGGCAGGAACAAACCCTGAGTCGTCCAAGGTAGAGTTTTTGGCAAAGGCTTGAGTGAAGAGTTCAGGTTTAGAGATAGGTGTGATAGCAGTGGTGCCATCTGGCTGAAATAAAGAAGGGAAAGAAGAAGAATTAAAGTTACTGGGGATGTTTTTGCCAAGGTGCCAGAAGTCATGAGAGGAGTTAGATCTTGACGGATATTGACACTTTCTATTGATGAAGATGATTCTCTTGTTAAGGTCATGCTGATACAGATTGGCCCAGTTGGACAAAGCCTGTGTTAACTTGTACTGTACAGGAAATTAACAGGTCAGGCTTGACTACTTTTACATTTGTTAGGTATATGTACATATAAAGATCTTATTTTGTCAATGATATACAACTAAATTTTTATATGTAAAGTAAAAAAAAACACTGGCTGTTTTCTTGGGGTGAGTTTTTTTAAATGCCAACCCTGCATAGCACGTACACCTGGTGTAGGGAAGTACTACATTAGTTATGTTCATGATGACAAAGATAAACTCTCTCTCTCTCTCTCTCTCTCTCTCTTTCTCTCTCTCTCTCTCTCTCTCTCTCTCTCTCTCTCTCTCTCTCTCTCTCTCTCTCTCTCTCTCTCTCTCTCTCTCTCTCTCTCTCTCTCTCTCTCTCTCTCTCTCTCTCTCTCTCTCTCTCAGGTGAATCCAGTTGATTTCCTAAAAAAACAGTTGCCAAACCATGTTGTTACCAACTCTGTCATGAAGGATGACTGGTATCAGAAGAGCATAAAAAAAAAAGCAGCTGTCCTTCCCATTAACCATTCATCTTATCCAGTCTGTTAAGTCAAAACATTTAAAATTACACTAAAGACAGCGAGTCTTACTTCTCAAGTTGTTGTTGTAGTGGTGTCCAGAGAATTGAGTGTGTAGAACAACAAGTTGGGTTGCAACAGGTAAGTAGCAGGTGAATATGGATACATTACATTTCAAAACATGTTGTGGCATGAAAGCTTTACCTTGATAAATAGAGCAGAGTCTAGATATTCTTTGGGTGAGGTTGCCAGTGTCAAATTTAAAAGACGTGGCTTCATCTTGCGTTATGCTAAGGAACAAAATGTGAGTGGTTCTGGATACATCATGATTATTGATGTGGAGTGATGCGGTGTCTTTGCTGCAAATAACAAAGTGTGTTCATTGTGAGTCTAGTACAGATGCACCATAGTTGTGGGTCCTTGTTAGCTACATCAAGCAATTTTCCACATGTCAAGCTACTGTAGTCATGTCATCAGCAAATATGTTTTTGCTCCTACAATGCATCTCATGTCACAGATATGTGTAAATTAAGAACATGATTGGTCCTAAAACTTGTGACTCCTAATTTTACACCACTGGATGAGGAAAATCTGCCTTTAAATAAGCCACAGAATTCTGATCTCTCTAATATTTCTGATTGGGACAAACTTCAATGCCTCAAAAACTCAATTCCTCCATCTACTGTATCAACACAACCTTCCAGACAACTATCCCCTCTTCTTCAGTGACACTCAACTGTCCCCCTCTTCTACACTGAACAAATTCGGTCTGTCCTTTACTTATAATCTAAACTGGAGACTTCACATCTCATCTCATCTCTAGCTAAAACAGCTTCTATAAAGCTGCCAACTCTGTACAGGGGCCTTATCCCTCAATGTATGGAGTATGCTTCACATGTCTGAGGGGGGGGGGTTCCACTCATGCCGCTCTTTTAGACAGGGTGGAATCAAAAGCTTTTCATCTCATCAACTCTCCTCTAACTGACTGTCTTCAGCCTCTCTCTCATCACCGCAGTGTCGCATCTCTAGCTGTCTTCTACCGCTATTTTTATGCTAACGCGCGCTGCACAACACTTTCTTCTCTCACCACTATTCTGTCCACCTCTCTAACGCAAGAGTTAACCAGTATTCTCAATCATTCATCCCTTTCTCTGGTAAACTCTGGAACTCCCTGCCTGCTTCTGTATTTCCACCTTCCTATGACTTGAATTCCTTCAAGAGGGAGGTTTCAAGGCAATTATTGTTATATGATTTTTCTATGTCGCATCACTTTATTAACTGGCATTTAAGTGGACCTTTTTATTTTTTTCTTGGTCAACTGCCCTTACATAAAAAAAAAATAGTAGCAGTAGTAGTGCTGGCAGTGATGATTGTAGTAGTAGTAGCAGTAGCTTAAGTAGAAAGAATAGTAGTAGGAACAGCAACAGTACTGATGATAGTAGTAGTAGTAGTAGTAGTAGTAGTAGTAGTAGGAGTAGTAGTAGTAGTAACAGCAGCAGCAGTAGTGCCAGTAGTAGTGGTGGTGGTTGTAGTAGTAGTAGTAAAAGTGTAATTCTCTCTCCCTCAAGCATAGTAATAACTATATAACATTATTAGTAGTAGTAGTAGTAGTAGTAGTAGTAGTAGTAGTAGTAGTTATAGTGGTTGGTGGTGATTTAGTAGAAGCAAAAGCAGCAATCGTAGTATCAACAGCAATCTCCTTGGAAGAGCGCGCGGGATACGGCGAGGCAAGTGTTGGAGTAGGATTGCCAGATTTTCCAGAGCAAAAAAAAAAAAAAAAAAAAAAAAAATGCCTCCAATAAAGTGTGCAAATAACACAAAAATAGTGGCAGTGATATATATATATATATATATATATATATATATATATATATATATATATATATATATATATATATATATATATATATATATATATATATATATATATATATATATATATATATATAAATATATATATATTTTTTTTTTTTTTTTTTTTTTTTTTTTTTTCTAAGATGGTCCGAGCAAAGCTACGTAAACACCGTTACATAATTATATGCAAAATAGCCAGCCAACTTGTGTAAAACAGTCATAACACGTGCAGTATCCAAACAAACTCGGTCCTTTTTTTTTCAATCTATTGCTATGCAGTGATGTGCAAAGTTATAAATGCATTCTTTTTCCACTAATGATGATGGGGCTAACTGGATTAGGCGGAAACTTTCAATTAATTAGAATTTCAGGATAAAGGCATCTTTTTTTTTTAATACCTTGATGCCATCTTTTTTCTTTTTCTTTTTTTTTTGATGCCAATCGCACTGAAAAAAGTGCCAGATTTTTGGAATTTGGCACCAATTATGTCAATCCGGCAGCCCTGTCTAGTAGCGGACAGGAAAGCGAGACACCACTGGCCTTGACACACTGGCCGGTGAGGCGAGGATCTCGTTTCCGCCCACCCCGTCCCTGCTACTTTCTCCACCTATGCCCATGTCATCTCGCCCACGCCCGTGGCATACTGCGGCACGCCCACTAGCGTCATCTCCCATCCACATCTCTGCAACTAGCCTGCCGACTGTCATAATCCCTCAAACCCTACACATTCTCTCTCTCTCTCTCTCTCTCTCTCTCTCTCTCTCTCTCTCTCTCTCTCTCTCTCTCTCTCCAAAACTGTTGTCAGCCTACTGCACACCTGTTTCCTTCGCGTGACGCCACACACACACACACACACACCGAAATACTAGAATACGACCACAAGTTATCCAGCTGTTTGAGTGCGGAACAGGAAAACTGTGTGTGTGTGTGTGTGTGTGTGTTGCCTGGTTTGTGTGTTTTACGATATAAGAAAAGTTAATAAATATGGAAAACAATTTAAAATATGCAGTATAAAGACAAGTAAGAATAATAAATGCAATAATGAGAGAAAGAGAGGATGTGGTGGAAGTTGTCCCTGCCACAGCCTCACCCACCCGTGCTATACCGCGGCACGCCCACGAACATCACCTCCCACCCACATCTCCGCAACTAACCTGTCTGACATAATCCCTTAACCCATACACTTTTTATCTCTACTTACCCAGAACTGTTGTCAGGATACAGCACACCCTGCTTCCCTCAAGTGACACGCAAACATACACTCACAGCTAAGTACTATCAGACGCCTATGTAGCCTTTATAAAGTTACCAGTGCATAACAGGAATACTCTGTGTGTGTGTGTGTGTGTGTGTGTGTGTGTATGTTTTACCGTATAAGAAATATAATAAATATGGAAAACAGTGTAAAATATGTAGTATAAAATATGTAGTATGTAGAGACAAGTAAGAATAATAGATGCAATGATGATAAGAGAGAGAGGACGTTATGGAAGTTGCCAGCGATATACATATTACCATTACCTGAAAACAACAATTATACCTTTGGGTCCTTGCATAGCTGAATTAGGAGGAGGAGGAGGGTCAGACAAAACTACAGAGAGGGAAACGAATTTTGATTTTGTTTGCACGAGATCCTGTTCACACATAGACATGCTTTCTGGACATCTTTTTCTTTCGTTATTTTTTTTTTTTTTTCCACTTAATACATAAATTTTAGCGGCCCTTCATTAATAGAAAACCGAGAAAGATAGTAGAGGAGGTGGGCTTCCTTCTCCTCTTCTTTTTTTTTTTTCTGTTCCTCCATGTACATAGATACTACCGAGTCTTCAGAAATGCATCTCGTGTATGTGTGTGTGTGTGTGTGTGTAACCAGCGAGACTCGGCCTCCCCGTCTGTCCCTGCACACGAATATACTTTTACTGCCACGCTGACAGTAACAGCATCGGTTGTTGACAAAAGTGATCAACTGCTAACACTACTTATGATAAAAAAAAATATATAAAAAAGTTGACAAAAATGCGTGGCTGGCAGTCATGATGGTAACTATAGTGAGCAGAATTTTAAAGGTCCCAAACTGACACTGAAAAGCTGAGGCCTGAGCTTGACCACCACTCCTCCAGTCTTGACGCCCCGTCAGGGCCTCGCTCCCCACATTATCACCACCACCAAAATCATGATAATCATCAGTACTACCACCAACACCACGACCACCAGCACCAATGCCATTATGATCACCACCACCACCACTATCACCATTACCATCACCACCAACCACCATCACTGCTCCAGTTGCCACTACGCTACAATCCACCATACCACTTTGTACCACACTGCACCACACCACACCGCATTGCACCATACCTTAACACGCCACACTGCACCGCAACACACCACACCACCACACTGTGCCACACCCCGCCACACTGCACCACATCACACCACACCACACTACACTGCACCACACCACACCGCATTGCACCATACCATAGCACACCACACTGCACCACCACAGTGCCATACCCCGCCACACTGCACCACATCACACCACACCACACTACACTGCACCACACCACACCGCATTGCACCATACCATAGCACACCACACTGCACCACATCACACCACACCACCACACTTTGCCATACCCCGCCACACTGCACCACATCACACCACACCACACTACATTGCACCACACCACACCGCATTGCATCATACCATAGCACACCACACTGCACCACATCACACCACACCACCACACTGTGCCATACCACACCATAATGCACAACATCACCACACCACATCACACCATACTGTACCATAACACCACACTGCACCACAACACACTGGACCACATCACACCACACTCCACCACATCACAACCCCACACCATACCCACACCACACCACACTATACTACACAATTTACCGCACCACACTATACTCGTACTACACCACACCACACCACACTGCACACTACACCACACCAAACCACAACACTGCACCACACCACACTGCACATCATACCACATTGCACCACACCACACCATACCACACAATACCACACTACAACACACTAAAGTGCACCACACCATCCCACATAACACTGCACCATACCATACTGCGCCACACCATATTGCACAACACCACACTACACCACACTTCACATCACACCACAGTGCACCACACCACACCATACCACACTGTACCACACCACACTGCACATCACACCACAGTGAACCATACCACACCACCCCACACAGTACCGCAATGTACCACACCTCACTGCACAACACCACACCACATCACACCACACCACACTACACCACAGTGCACCACACCACACCTCATCTCATCACACTGCACATCACCCACAGTGCACCACAGCACACCACCCTACACTACATCACACAATACCACACCACCACACCACACCACAGTGCACCACACCACCATACTACACCACACCACACTGCATAACACCACACCACACCTCATTGCATTGCACAACCACACCACACCATTCTATACCACACCACACTGCACCACATCACACCACACTGCACCACACCACACCATACCACACCACACTGCACAACATCAAACCACACTCCACCACACCACAACACACCACACTGCACAACATCACACCACACTGCACAACATCACACCACACTGCACCACACTGCACAATATCACACCACACTGCACCACACCACCCACATAACACTGCACCACACTATACCACACCACACTGCACATCACACCACACCATACCACATCACACTGCACCACATCATACCACACCACACCACACTGCACAACATCACACCACACTGCACCACACCACACCACATGACACTGCACTACACCATATCACACCACACTGCACCACACCATACCACACTGTACAGCATAACACTGCACCACACCACACCACACTGTACCACACCACACTGCACCACACTATACCACACCACACTGCACCACACCACATCACACCACACTGCTCAACACCACACAACACTGCACCACACCACACCACACTTTACCACATAACACTGCACCACACCACATTGCACAACACCACACTACATCTCACCACACCATACCACATAACACTGCATCACACCACACAACACCACACTGTCCCACACCTCATCACACCACTCACCACACCACACCATTCCCCACCACACCACACTGCCTTGCACCTCACCATACTACACATTACCACACAACACCATACTACACCACACCACACTGCACCACACCACACCTCACTACACTGCACCACACCACATGGCACAACTCTGCACCACACCACACTACACATCACATCACACCACACCACACAACTTGGTATTGTTCAATGCCTCAAAAATTCAATTCCTCCATCTATCAACTCGACACAACCTTCCAGACCACTATCCCCTCTTCTTCAGTGACACTCGACTGTCCCCCTCTTCTACACTGAACATCCTCAGTCTGTGATTTACTTATATTCTAAACTGGAAACTTCACATTTCATCACTAGCTGAAACAGCTCCTATTAAGTTTGGCATTCTGAGTTGTCTCCACCAACATTTCTCACCCTTCCAGCTGCTAACTCTGCTTGAATTATCCTTCACATGTACGGGGGTTCCACTCATACTGCTCTTTTAGATAGGGTGGAATCAAAAGCTTTTCATCTTATCCACAAACTCCTCTGATTGACTGTCTTCAGCCTCTTTCTCATTGCCACAATGTTGCATCTTTTGCTATTTTCTACCACTATTTTCATGCTAACTGCTCTTCTGATCTTGCTAACTGCATGCCTCCCCTCTGCCCATGGCCTTGCTGCACAAAACTCTTATTTCTCTCACCCCCTATTCTGTCCACCTCTCAAATGCAAAGGCTGCTGCTGACGTCTGCTTCCCTTGTGTACTAATTTATTGGTAGCCACATGGATATCTCTTCTTGTAATCTGCTGCTAATGTCTGGCTCTGTTAGTCTTGTGATGACTGGCTTCTTCTTGTAATCTGCTGCTGATGTCCAGCTCTGTTAGTCTTGTGATGACTGGCCAAATCTTGTTGTTCTCCTTGCTGGTCACTTCTCGTCTCTCATCTGTCATGTTTATCATCTTCCTTCATTTATCTTTTCTACTTTCTTACTTCTTCATTTCTTCATCCTTGTGGTTGTGGTAGTGGTGGCAATGTTGGTAGTGGTTGTGGTGATAGTGGTGACAGTATTGGTTGTGGTGCTGGTGGCAGTGATGATAGCACTAGTGGTGGTGGTGGTGGTGGTGGCAGTGATGATAGCACTAGTGGTGGTGGTGGTGGTGACAGTGGTCAATGAGTGTAGTGGTGGTGGTGGTGGTGGTGGCAGTGATCAATGAGTGTGGTGGTGGTGGTGGTGTTGTGACCAAGATAGATTTGGTGTTCAGAGGCTACTGAAAACTCACAAACATTTTCAAATTTTTATTAATTACTGCAATTTACATGTTACCATGAAATTCTTACTCACATTCATCTTCTGTTTGTTCAAAATTATTTATATCTCTTTAACAAATTCATTATTTAACACAATCAAGGTGCAAGAACAGACAATATCAAATTCATAAACACAGCTAATGTTCAACCTGTGCAGTTAATGTTCAATTCAGAAAACACACAATAGGCATCTTATTCAGTTCTCCAAGACAGAGTGTGTTTCTCATGTTTTAGTTGTGTTTAGTATAAGATGTGTGTGTGTGTATGTGTGTGTGTGTGTGTGCGTGTGTGTGTGTGTATTTACCTAGTTGTGGTTTACGAAAGGGGAGTAATCTCATAGTATCCTGTCTCTATGTCTATCCAGTTTGGTCTTACAAGCAAGGACAGTTACAGCATTGACAACATCTTCATTGAGTTCATTCCATTTGTTCACACTTCTGTGAGGAAAACTATACTTCTTGATGTCTCTTCTACTGTTAACTTTCTTCAACTTCTTACTGTGTCCCCTTGTACTCTGTGTGTCTAAAGTTATAAAACATCCTTTGTCCACATTTTCCATTACACTTATCACTCTATAGATGTGTATTAAATTCAAGTGTAGGAATTTCCAACATTCTTAATCTCTCTCTTCATAGGTCGACTTACTCAACTCCGGAACCATCTTAGTGGCTGCTCTCTGTACTCTTTCTAATTTTACAATATTCCTCCTTTTATAAGGAGACCACACCACTGCTGCATATTCTGATCTTGGTCTTATCATGGAAATCAACATTTTTTTTTTTATCATTCCTTCATCCAAAGAGTGTGTGTGTGTGTGTGTGTGTGTGTGTGTGTGTGTGTGTGTGTGTGTGTGTGTGTGTGTGTGTGTGTATGTGGCTTGTCCCACAGGTCCTCCCACAGGCAGTGTCTTTCATGCCATAGTAATCATCACATGAAGATGGTGGTGGTGGTGATGATTACTATTAGGAGGAGCAGAAAAAAAAAAATCCCAGCATTTGTACTTATATTCAGAGTTAGGTGAATGATACATGGATATAAGATTGGTGATACTATAATAAGTAGTGGTAACAAACAGAAAATGTTGTTGTTGTTGTTGTTATTATTATTATTTTATTATTTTTGTTATAATTATTATCATGTATAATTCATTATTTCACATTTTCTTTCTTCCTAAAGTTGTAATCAACAGACCTTTGACAATTTTTAGGCAAGAGTTAAAACTTTAATTTTGAAGACTTTTAAAAAATTATTCCAAATTCTGCATGCAATAGTCATTTAATAAATACCTGTCATTTTTCTCAGTCTCATTTCTGCACACATTAAACCTATGGCTATTAAAGGCATGTTAACTTCAGCCTTTTCAGCTTTTTGGAAGTTGGTGGCAGCCAAGGGACCGTGGATGGCACTGCAGACGACACTAATGTGACAGCCTCAGACGTGACTGTGAGGGCAGCAGTTGGACACAAGTTTGTAAATGCAAACTTCCAAAGGTTAGTGATGTCAAAGAGGGGGATTTGTGTGCAGTGTTCTGGGCTGAGCCATGACCTACCACTGGGGAAGAGCTGTGAAGGTTTTCAGGGATGACAACAATGGTGGTGGTGGTGGTGGTGGTGCAACAGGAGTAGAAATGGCATTCCTGAAACCCTCTCATCCATCTGGTGATCCTCAGTGTCTGGGGTAGACTGGCCAAAGGTAACTGGTGTTGATGTTGTTAGTGCGTCACACTTGACAGCTGAGCCACCTCAACCTCACTTGGAAATGAAAGTGTGTGGAAGGCAGGTGTTCCACTGTAACGAGTGTAATATTATGTATTACAGTGCTTGCCATGTTTTGTTAATTAGTCTTTCAATGTGTGTGTGTGTGTGTGTGGTGCTGGTGGTTGTTCATGATGGTTTGAATCCTTCAGGCACTTGTTTGTTTGTTTGTTTCGCTTCTATGAGCGGAACTGTTCGTCACGTTCAATGGAACGTGTAATGGAGACTTGATGTACGGGCAGTGGGCAGAGCAAATAAAGCCGGCAGCGGCAGCAGTTGTCTTCCTCTCATCTGCCTGGCCCCTGCAGCTGGTACAAGGAGGTGGCACAGGCTCAGCACTGCCTCAAGACTGTCCCCAAACAAGGCTTCCCCTCTCCCAGCAAAGTGAGGCTTAAAGCATTGCCACTCACTCTCTCCACTTCCTGGCTTTTGTTTTATTGTAATTCTATATTTATGCACTGCTAAACAGTACTTTGTGCACTGCTAAACAGTGCTTTGTGCATTGCTTACCATCACTTTGTGTACTGCCTACCAATGCTTTGTGCACTGCTAATCAGTTCTTTGTACACTGCTTACCAGTGTTCTGTGCACTGCTAAAAAACAGTGCTTTGTGCAGTGCTCTGTGCACTGCTAAACTACTTTGGGCACTGCTAAACAGCGCTTGGTGCACTGCTAAACACTGCTTTGGTGCATCAACAAAGCACTGTTTATTGTTCACAATTAATTAGTGTTGCATCAAGTGTAGTTTGTGTTGCATAAGTGCACGGCAGTATTCATCTCCTGTTGCTTCAGTGCTCTGTTATGGTGATGCTGGCTGACCATCTTGAGGGATTTCTCCATTACAAATGCAATGGTGCAGTGCAGAGCCTCATTGCTTGGAATGCTTCACTGACTAATGCCTCTAAATACACAGACCAGCTCATTCTCAACATGTGAAGCTTTCTTTCAAGTATTTACTTGTTTTACAGGTACATATTTTTTACCTGAAAAGTGATATGTTTTCTTTTGCTGCTCTAAAGTGAATTGCAGGGTGGATTTGACTCGTGCACCACAATACGTGTCTCCGTGTACTAAGAGCTGTGCTGTGCTGTGCTGTGCTGAGCTACTGTTTGGTAGTAAGCAAAACTTTAAACAAAAGTGTGAGGACAAAGTTAAGGCAAATAATATTTTATTTATGACAAAAATTTTAAAATGTATTATTTTTTGGGCCACAATAAAGATTTACACTTTAACACTTTAACAAGCCTCAAGACTTTAAAAATGTCTGAGTTAATAATCAAGACACTCTCAGTAGTAAATGAATCCCGGGAAAGAGGAAACCGTTGCCAGATTCAAACTTAACAAACACGTCAACCTTCGCTTATAATGTACACAGCAAAACTTCTCAGTTAGTCTTGGCCTTTAACACAAAGCTGAAAAAAAACAACTCACAAAAGTCAGTCACAGACACACAATTACTTCATTACCTTCACCACCAGCAGTCACCAAGCAAAATTCTTACCCTTCACTACGATAAAGTTTCCTGCTCACCGAGGAGTCGCAGCCAAGGACGTGGAGGGCAGGAGAAGCCAAACCCCTTCCCCCTCCGTGGCTGCCAAGATCCCAGACACAACCTCAGTCAGGCCAGGCAAGGTGGGAGGACGCTGGGAGGAGCCCTCCCCTCTCTCAGACCACCACCTCCATGTTACTGAGACATGCCTCCAAGCGGCGAGGTTCTGGACACCCTAACAGGCTCAGAAACCAGTGTCTCGTTGCTGGCTCGAGTCTGGTGAGCAGAGTGCGTCACAGTACAGACACACTTACTGAAAGTCACACCTGCACTGTCAGTAAAACAAGTGCTGGGGCCATTACTCCCTCACAGCACACAAGGGCACGGCTGCCACTACAGCTGCACTACGGCTCCATCATCCACGTCTCAGAAACATGCTGCCGCCTGACGCGCCTCGCCCGGCCCGTGCCACCAGACACCACGAGAAGATAACGCCCCTAAAGGCGCCGTGCATGGACCGGTACAGACTCAGTGCGATTCCCACCATGGTGCAAGCCATCAATCAATAGTCCCTTCTAGATTAGACTTACCTTTAGGATTAATGTTAAGTATTTCCCCACCTATGTACATTTTCAGTTTGTTAACTGCCTAAATAATAAACCGTTTATTATTATTATTATTATTATTATTATTATTATTATTATTATTATAGATGTAACACACTGCTCACCACCACCACCGCCGCCACCACACACTCCCACATGCATGGGTGTGACCACACCCCCTCAAAAGTGAATCCTCACATGCTTGGCAATGTCAGGCTTTGTCTTAAAACATTTCCCACAAACATCACACTCGAACTCCCTCATGCCAATGTGTCTGAAGGTGTGTTTATTGAGCTCAGAACTGCTAATAAATCTTTTGCCACATTCTTCACACTCATAATTTCTAACACCACTGTGTCTCAGGGTGTGTCTGGTGAGGTGAGACTGCTGGGTAAATTTCTTTCCACATTCCAGACACTCATAATTTCTAACACCACTGTGTGTCATGGTGTGTGTGGTGAGGTGAATCTTTGTGGCAAATTTCTTTCCACATTCAAGACACTCATAATTTCTAACACCACTGTGTGTCAGGCTGTGTCTGGTGAGGTGAGACTTTTGGGTAAATTTCTCTCCACATTCCCAACACTCATAATTTCTTACACCACTGTGTGTCAGGGTGTGTCTGGTGAGGTGAACCTTTGTGGTAAATTTCTTTCCACATTTCAAACACTCATAATTTCTAACAGCACTGTGTGTCTGGGTGTGTCTGGTGAGGTGAGACTGTTGGATAAATTTCTTTCTACATTCCAAACACTCATAATTTCTAACACCACTGTGTGTCAGGGTGTGTCTGATGAGGTGAGACTGTTGGGTAAATTTCTTTTCACATTGAAGACACTCATAATTTTTAACACCACTGTGTGTCAGGGTGTGTTGCCCAAGCCCTTGTTTGGATGTAAAAGTATGATCACACTGCTGACACTCTAACTTGCTCTCTCCTCTGTGGACAGAGCTGCCCACCTCCAGGTGATTCTTGCCGCCACGCCTGCGCCTCCCCATACCTGAAGCAGACTGCTGCTGCTGCTGGTACTCACTCTTGCTGCTGCCCAGCATCACCCCTCCACTGCAGCACTGCTCCCAGCAGCACACGCCATGGCCAGTCCTGCAGGAACCATCAGAGAAGCTGGCTGGAGTGGTTGTGCCAAGTAGGATGCCAGTCTGGACTCTGGCCTGGCCTGTGGAGCAGGGAAGAAAGGCAGTCATGATGGGGCTGAGTGGCACAGATGGATGGAGGGAAAAGAGTGGTGGGACAGGCATGGACTGTATACAGTTCAGAGAGAGAGAGAGAGAGAGAGAGAGAGAGAGAGAGAGAGAGAGAGAGAGAGAGAGAGAGAGAGAGAGAGAGAGAGAGAGAGAGAGAGAGAGAGAGAGAGAGAGAGAGACCTGGGTGGAGGGGACACATGAGGTGTGGGGGAGTGTGTCATGCAGGAAGCCTCCATACCTCTGGGCCTTGGTTTTGGGCCGGGAGACTGCAAGTCTTGGGGAGTGGGAAGAAATTTAGTGCCACAGAGAGGAACAAAACACAAATACTGCATTCAAACAAAATATCAAACACAGATAAGGTTATTATTTGTTTTACTGATGTGCAAGCATGTCTCCATTAAGGCGTATCTTATGAAATGCTTGCACCTACTCACAGCTGCATTCCACAAACCCTCATCACTTTTGGAAAAGTATTCTTTGGATAAAAATCACAAATTTTCCAGAAAAAAAAAAAAAAGGCAAGCAAAGATAAAACAGTGCGGCAGGTGTTCTTCCCGCCAGCCTCATCAGAGGCACTTGGTGAGAGCTGCATGCCACCCAGAACAGTGGCCTGCCCCATGGGTGACAGACAGTGCAGGTGCAGGCCAGCAAACCGTGCTTCTCTCTCACACCTGGCGTGATGAGCAACGCGCCACTTCTCCATGAGCAGGCTGGCGTCCCTCAATAAGGCTCCTTTATTAAAAATATTGAGAGAGCTTGGGCTGGCTTGGTTAAATTAAGTCAGTGCAAGTTTAGTTTGGTTAGGTTAGGTGAGTTAGTGGTTGTGTTAGGTTAGTAACATTTGGTTGATTCCATTTAGATTAGTTCAGTAAGGTTAGTAAGGCTAGTTTAGTTCTGTAAGGTCAGTAAGGTTAGGTTAATTAAATTTTGCTAGTTCAGTAAAGGTTAGTAAGGTTTATCATCTTAGAAGGCAAAACTATATTTTTCTGATATATTTTGCTGTTTCTAAAGAATGAAACTTTTTCTAGGAAATGTTTTTCCTTACTGAGGATCACAGGAGTAAGGGGAAAATGAGTGAAACTTTTGTTTTTCTGGGAAATGTTTTCCTTACTAAGGATCACAGGAGTAAAGAGAAAACGAGTGATTTGCCACAAAAACACAACTAAATGTACATGTATAAATGTATAATTTTGACTAAAAGAAAACGAGTATGTTGATAAAACAAAATCTTTGCATGCCCACCCCCTTAATTAAAACAAAAACTACAAGTGTTATGGGCATATACAGCTCTTGTAAATATCAAGTAAATATAGTCGAGAGAGAGAGAGAGAGAGAGAGAGAGAGAGAGAGAGAGAGAGAGAGAGAATAAACAAGGTGAGGTGACAGGTGGGAAGTCTACCTTGTTTCCCTCTCTCCCGGCATCTCAGTCTTTACCTCAGGGGCGCCACTCCTGCAGGGGGTTGTCTTGTTGTTGGGGATTTGATGGGGCCGTGCAGACTGTGGTGCCACAGCCTCTAGTGCCCCGAAGATGCTGGTAGCAGAGAGCCGCCAGCAAGCTGGGCAGGCCAAGGTGGTGACTCACTCTGGGCAAGGAGTGGAGGGCGCAGTGCAGCACGATGGCAGTGGATGCGCGGCCACTGCACCAGGAAGTGTTCTGGCGTCTGTGGCAATGTTCAGCACTACCAGGTGACCAGCGACAGCGAAATGTTGCCTTGCTCGAGGCTCTCACTTGTGTCCCTCCTAGTGGCGGCACACACGTGGTCCCCCTGACACCCACGTGGTCCCCCTCGCATCGTCTGCTGTGCTAAACAAACACACTCGTCCCTGAAAAATAAATACCCACCCTCATTCCACCCCTTCCACACGACCCCAGGCAGCTAAAACACCCCACAAAATAATAAAAATAATCATACATGTATTTCTGGCACAGTGTGTTAGGGATTCGCCATGGAATATAGGGATTTCTGGGTAGGGATAAAATTTTAAGGGAAGGGAAGGAAGCAAAACAACAATGGCCGTGAGGCGAGACATGTGAGGGACACCGCTGCTGCTGCTCGCTGAATTGGCTCCTCTGGCTCTCTCGTGGACGGTGCAGCGGCGCGAGGCGAGACACAGGGCACAGCTGGGCCACAGGTGAGGGAAAGAGAGAGGGAGATATTGGCTCTGTTTTCCTCATTTTCTTCGCTTGTTTTTCTAGAATGTTTATTTCACGTTGTGTCAGGTTGGGATTGTCAGGTGAGGCACAGGGGAGAGCTGAGTCACGGGTGAGCCACAGGACAAGGGAAAAGGGAGATGTTGACTCTGTTTCCTCCTGTCTGTGTGGCTGTCTCGTCCAGAATGTGTATTGCATCACGTCGTGTTAGGTCTGTGAGGTGAGCCACAGGTGGTGAGGGCGTCCAGGTGTTCACTGGCAGGGAGGAAACAGACGGAGTGAGTCAGTCTAGGTGTTCAGGTACAGACAAGACGGACTAGTATTGAGAGAACATTAACATTTTTAGGTAAGAATCTGAGGGCTAGGTTAGGTCAGGTCAAGGGGCAACTCTCAACAGCGGCCCTTTCTCAACATTCTCTGCCTTTGTACCTTATTTAATTCACTCTATCTCTTATTGTGACTTTTTTTCTTTTTTTCTTTTTTTCTCTCTCTCTCTCTCTCCCTCTCTCTCCTTCCCCTACAAATAAACATTGCCAGACTGAGGCATTGTGGTGGCAACTGTCAACAACAGCCCTTTCTTAATGCTCTCTACGTGCATTAAGAGTGTTCTTAATGCTCTTTACTTTCCTCCAGTCTCTCTATTCCAGACAACTAATTTTTTGGGGGTAGTTTTTGGCCTGTTTTATTATTTTTAATTTTTACCCCCGCCCAACCTGCTATCAGAAACTAATGTTTTCCGGTAAAAACGAGAACAAGTTAATAGAAAACAGACTGAAATCTACCAGAAAAATTGTTTTGTTTTCATAAATAAGTAACAGCAGTAACACTAACTGGCAATGTTCCCCCAAGCTTACCTGTGGCTACCAGCTGGCTGTCACTCACTACCATCTAACCTAACCTAATCTAACCTAAAATTAATCTAACCAAACCAGACTAGCTTAACCTAACCTAACTGGCAAGGCTAAGAATAAATATGAAGTCATTACCTTATTTATCTTTGTAGAATCAGGCGATGTGCTGGAAATAATCAAGGTGACACCCACCGCAGACAGACGTCTTCCTCAGACTGATTCAGATATTTCAAATTAAGCCACTTCTCCCTTCTCAGGATGAAATAAAGTGTTATGATTGGCTAAATTGATTATGTATTTTTAATTAGCATGCAGCTGCATTCTCAAACAAATAACCAATCACTGTGACTAATTTTGCAGTTGCACAACAGCTATGACACACACACACACACACACACACACACACACACACACACACACACACACACACACACACACACACACACACACACACACACACACCCACCGTGGAAGATCAGTGTGTGCCTGTCCATCACACATGTGTATGTGTCACTTCTGAGTGTTAGCACAGGAGTGCTAACACTCAGAAATCTTTAAGAAATAGTTGTCAGCATTATAAATAATTTGTGGTGGACCTATATGGGGTTCAGATGAGAAGAGTAAGAAAAGCTGTGTTGAGATTGGTGCAAAAGTAAAGGAATACTACCTCTTCACCTCTGTACCTTTATTTATTTATAGTATTGAAAACATTAGTGTTTTCATGCAAGGGCCAGGTTAGGTTAGGTTTAGATTCCTTGGATAATGTTGAAGTGCAATCAGGATGTTCATGTGAGGGTTGGGTTAGGTCAGGTCAGGTGTAGGTGTTGACATGGACCGGCAGGAGAGGTGTAGTTGTTGGCATGGGCCGGCAGGAGAGGTGTAGGTGTTGGCATGAGCCGGCAGGAGAGGTGTAGGTGTTGGCATGAGCCGGCAGGAGAGGTGTAGGTGTTGAGATGGGCCAGCAGGTGAGGTGTAGGTGTTGGCATGGACCAGCAGGAAAGATGCTTCACGTCGTCGTGGATGTGGTGTTGCATTGTATGCAGACTGGCAGTGCCAAGGAAGGCAGGGTTGTTTTCTTGTGTCTGTTGTGCAGCAAGCCGTGGATTAACTTATAGTTGATGTCCAATGACATTTGAAGTCCGTTGGTGAGTGTTCTTTGCTCTGCCATGATTTTTAAAATTTATTTATTCACTTTTTTTTGTAATGAGACGCCATCTCCATCCTGAAATCTCTCTATCCACCACTGCGCAGTTCACGGTTTTACTCGTGTACTATTTGAAATGTCCTGTAGTGGCTTCCTGTCTTTGTACAAGGTAACAGTCACTGCGAGCTTGTCACTGTCAAGTACTGTACAGACAAGACTACAGGTTGAGACCCAGCTTGTGTTTCCAGACAGGGGTGAGAAAGGACTGCTGTTGACAGTTGCTGCCTTGCCTTGCCTTGTGATGTTGGATGGAGAGGAAGAACAATCAAATACACCACCATTTGAGTGGAAGACCATTTAACTTTTTCCTGTTTTCTCTCTCTTCCTTCACAGTATTTTGCCTGTTAGTACTCCCAGGCACAGGAAAATGTTCTCTGCATCTTTCCATCCCGCAACAGTATCAAGTTACCACTGAATTGAAGGGAAAAAAAAAAGAAGTTTAAATTAGGATTGTGTTAGGTTTGGATTGATTTAGGTTAGGGTTAGGTTTGTTGATGGGTTGGTTGGATAAGGTTAGGATTGGATTAGATTGGTTAGGTTAGGTTAGCTTTGGGTGTTTAATGAAAGTAAAAATGATCTTGCTTTACACAGTTTTTCTTTGCACAAATTTAATTTAACATGACTTGAAACACATCAGATTTATTTGAGTTTACGTAATGTTTCCACTTGAGCACGATCAACACATCTGCTCATTCATGCTGCACAGATGCTAATATTCAGGCAATTTTTCCCTGTTGTTTTTCCTGCATTTGTATTATTTTAAACTTATATTTAATTTTGTGATCAATAAACAAGGATGAGCTGTAGGGATTAGTATTGTTTCTTCTCCATATGGTAATGGATTCTTGTTTTTATTCTTGTTGTTCTCCTCATGTGGGCTGGTGCCTGCATGGGTCACCACAGCAGATCCTCCTCCTCCAACACGCTGTGTCTTCTGTGCCTTACTCTGTCACACCCACCACCTGCATGTCTTCTTCCTCTGCATCTATAAATTTCCTCTTAGGTCTTCCTCTCTTCCTGCTGCCGGGTGGGTTCACTGCAGCATTCTCCCTCCCACTTGTGCCTCACTCCTTGTTCTGACACGTCCTGACCATCTCAGCCTCGCCTCTCTTTCCTCGTCCCCAAGCCGATGCTCGTGAGGTGTCCTCAGATGGGTTGGTTCTCCATTCTGTCTCGTCCACCATCCCGAGAGCACAGTGCAACATCTTCAGTTCTTTCTCTTCCCTCTCTTCTTGCATGTGGAAATGAATACAAGGACAGAACAGTGCAATTTGGCAGGTCAAATTACTCATCTTCTCATTAGTGTTGATGTTTTTACACATTTTCTGTTTGTGTGGCACCTGCAGCATGTGAATTGGGGGGGCTCCTGTGGTGATAATAGTGATGATAATAATAATAATAATAATAATAATAATAATAATAATAATAATAATGATAAGTTTCTGTCCATAAGACACCTGCAAGTCCTTGTATGTTGTGTGAAAAGACAGACGCTCGTATACAGACAGTCAATTCTTGCCGGTCTCAAGGTTGCAATTTATTTATTTATTTTTATTACTATTTTTTTATTTAATTTTGTTTATTTATTTATTTATTTATTTATTTATTTATTTTATTTATTTATTTATTTTTTGTCAGTGTATGTAAGAGGAACACTGGATAAGGGCAAAAAAGATTTTTTTTTTTATTTACTTTTTTTCTTTGTGTGTGTGTGCATGAGGAGTACTGGCCAAGGGTAACAAAACTCTCTCTCTCTCTCTCTCTCTCTCTCTCTCTCTCTCTCTCTCTCTCTCTCTCTCTCTCTCTCTCTCTCTCTCTCTCTCTCTCTCTCTCTCTCTCTCTCTCTCTCTCTCTCTCTTGTATTCTCTCTCTCTCTCTCTTGTATTCCGTCTTCCTCCACAGACATAGGTACAGACAGCCACAGCCAACATGAGGAGTGAGTGTTTTCATTTTATATATTTATTTACTGTTTAATGTAATGTCATGTCTCCTTGCACAGACATACGTACAGACACTCAAAGGACTCCAGGATGCCGAGTTCAAACCGGGACGTCCTTCAGGAGCTGCAGGAGATCCTGAGGCAATGGGAGGAGGACCAGGCCATTGCTTCCAAGGACCCCACACCCCAGCTGGCCAAACTGTGTGAGCTCTTTGAGAGGGAGACCATCAACTTCCTGAAGAAGGTAGGCAGGGTTGGTGATGGTGGTGGTGGTGGTGGTGGTGGTAGGAGTAGTAGTACTATAGTCCATTCATTTAAGCTAAAATCCTGGAGCCTAGGCAGGTTTGTAGGCTCACAGCTGATTGGCTGCACTGCTCTCTGGCTAGCACTTGCATCAGGTAACATTTTGCATGCTCAAGTGAAAAATGTTTTAATATTAAATACCATAATTCACTTCATATATGGAATAGCCAGTTTTGGTTATCCTGTATATGAAGACTCAGCATGACTGTAGAATCAAGATTTTTTGTAAAAAGACAAAACAAAAAAGAAAATGATATTATGAATTGTACTGGAAAATGTTAAAAAATGTTTATAACATGTTTTACTTATGCTCACTGTTTTCAACAGTTAATCATTGAGTGTTCAAATATACCATCATGTTATGTAGGAAAAACTTTTGAACACAATAATGTAATCAGAATGTAGATAAAACTCCACATATTGAAAACATAGAGTCATTTATAGCAGCGCGTCACTCACTGCAACCTTGACGGCAGCACAACACTTGGTGTGGCATGTGGAGGCAGAATGAAGTTAGACACCAAACAACTGGGACTGCACTCATAAAGTCATAAATAGTACCTATAATTATTGTACTCATGGTTATGAAAAATTCATAATTTTCTTTCATAAGGACTATGGGTTTTCATATCCTTGTTCATAGTTGTGAGTGATTGTTATGGCTGACTGAAATGTGTATGTAAAATACTTGTTCATTGATAAAGAAAGGACTTAGAAAGATGAAAACATAATATTTTAGCAAATTTTTGTAGTGACAGTTATATAATAGTAACGCACTCTTTTAAATTAAGATATCATGTCCCAAAATTGCTAAAGTTAAGCAGGGTTGTGCCTACCACGGCTAAAAATAAACTTAATGAAAATTGTAGGTCGATTAATGGTCACCATAATGTTATATCTCAAGAATGCTCCTTTTTTTTTTTATGTCTGTTTATCCCATTATTTTATTCTTCCACAGTACTGTAATGTTACAGCAAAAGATTGCCGTTGTCCTTTTTAAAGCATGATTTGGTTAGAGAGGCTGGGTTATGTTGGTAAATTTTGAAAAATGAATAGAAATAAAATAAAAGCTTATAAAAAAAATTGTACAATAAAAATATATAATTTTTCTTTACAAATGCAAAGGTATTTCATATAATGGAGGGTGTTCTAATACAGTGGTACCTCGGTATGTGTCCACTTTGGAATAAGTCCAACTTGGTATGTGTCCTGTTTGGATGTGAAAAAATTTGTTCGGTATACAACCTCTGTTTGGAACACGACACGTGTTAGAACTTACCGTATATGGCTCAAAATGAGTGAGGACACTGCGCGCTGTCCTTGTTTACCGCTCTCGAGACAAAGTCATGACTGCTTACGAGCGTCAGTGTGCCTGTTGCTACCATTCAGTGAATGACACACGCTATAACTCTGTGAATTTTCACGTGATTTTTTGTTTTTCACATAAATTTTTTGTAAATTCTTTAACCATGCATTGTAAGAAAGTCACTGACTCTCCTTCCAAACAATAAGAGCTCCTCCTCCCTTCTCAGCACCATCCTGGTAGGTGCTCCACTCCTCTCATTTATTCCACCTAATTTGCTTTTGTATTTAGGTGTGTATTTTAGTATTAAGCAGTGCTTAAATTATTCTATACAACCCTGTCAATGTACTGTGTAATATGCCAATAACAAAAAGATTTTTTTTCATGGGAATCAATTAATAATTTTTCCTTTATTTCTTATGGGAAAAGTTTTTTTGGTACACATCCAAAGGATCTGCAATGGATTGAGGAAGTATGCCAAGGAACCACTTTACACTTCTCTTCAACAAACTTTTATTACAAGTTTGAATGGAATTAATTCATGAAAGATGAGGTATTGTGAGACAAATTTTGCCAAACTTTTTGGTGCCATTGGCCACTGCCTCTCTTGCATTAAAAAAAAAAGAAGAAAAACTGGTCCAACCTAACCAAACCTAACCTTACTTAAAGGGGTTACTTACTCAAAGTTATTTTCTGATGAATCTTTTAGGAATGGACAAAATTATTATTATTATTTATTTATTTATTTTTTTTTTTTTTTTTGGGGGGGCTCAACACGCTGGAATGCCACGCACTGCCTTGTGTTGAAGCTTGTGTTTGTGGAATTTAGAAGACAGAGCTCCTGTGAGAGATGTTGATGCCCCAGTGCATTGTGCCACGTCCACCTGACTCGCTGACACACGTGGCGTGTCTCAGAGCTTGCACGTACAGAAAATTTGCTTTTAGAAACTGTTTTTTCCTCTGTAAATTTTGTTATGCACCATTCCAGTGTCCTCTCAAGCCAGCTGCCACTCTGGTGAACCAGGTGGTAGGCGGCCACAGTACTCATCCAGGTGTGTCAGGGAGGGTGATCCTCACCTGGGTGTGTCAGGGAAGGTGTTCCTCACCCAGGTGTGTCGGGGAAGGTGTTCCTCACCCAGGTGTGTCAGGGAAGGTGTTCCTCACCCAGGTGTGTCAGGGAAGGTGTTCCTCACCCAGGTGTGTCGGGGAAGGTGTTCCTCACCCAGGTGTGTCAGGGAAGGTGTTCCTCACCCAGGTGTGTCAGGGAAGGTGTTCCTCACCCAGGTGTGTCAGGGAAGGTGTTTCTCACCCAGGTGTGTCAGGGAAGGTGTTTCTCACTCAGGTGTGTCAGGGAAGGTGTTTCTCACCTGGGTGTGTCAGGGAAGGTGTTTCTCACCTGGGTGTGTCGGGGATTGTGAAAACTGCATCCAAAGGGCAATTTTTGGTATTTATAACATTTTTAAAAATCTGAAAAGAAAACAGGAAAAAATGGATAAAATTATCAGTAAAAAAAATACCTACACATTTTTTAAGGCAAAACAAAATGTAGAAATTTTGTAAATATATATATATATATATATATATATATATATATATATATATATATATATATATATATATATATATATATATATATATATATATATTATGATCAAACTAAAAATAAAGTGTGAAAGAAAATATGTTGTGGTTTGTGAGTCTCCCAAGCACAGTGAGCCAAACTTGATGAAACTCACAATGCCACACAATTCCACCAACAAACAACTCACCAAGACTTGAAAGCAGCAGGCCATGCCGCGTGCCCCAAAGGTGCCCCAGCGGCCTTTCAGCCTTACCTGACCTAAACAACCACCCACAGGACCCGGACCCCTTCGACGACCGCCACCCGATGACCCTGGAGCCAGAGTGTGCACTGGGCCTCATCCTGCGCGCACTCTTTCGCAAGGACACGTTCGTCACCAAGCTGGTCAACCACTACCTGAGAGAGAACTACTTCACCAGCCAGGGACTTATGCAGGACTCCACAGAGCTCAACATTGCTGCCTGTAGACTGCTGCTGGATATCCTGTATGGCTTAGATATCCCCCAGGTGTGTGTGTGTGTGTGTGTGTGTTTACCTAGTTGTATGATGAAGGGTTCGAGCAGGGCTCATAGTGTCTTGTCCAGTGTGTGTGTGTATGTGTGTGTGTGTGTGTGTGTGTGTGTGTGCAGGACTCCACAGAGCTCAATATTGCTGCCTGTAGACTGTTGTTGGATATCCTGTATGGGTTGGATATCCCTCAAGTGTGTGTGTGTGTGTGTGTGTGTGTGTGTGTGTGTGTGTGTGTGTGTGTGTGTGTGTGTGTGTGTGTGTGTGTGTACTTACCTAGTTGTATTGTACAGGACACGAGCCAAGGTTCATTTTGTCCTGTCTCCATAACCATATTTATCCAGAGTTTGTCTATAAACATGTGTACACTGTTTGCCACAACCACCTCTTCCTTCAGACCATTCCAGATTTCAATAGTTCTATAAGGGAAGCTGTATTTCTTGATGTTGCTTGAACATCCACTCTTCTTTATTTTCTTCCCATGCCCCCTCGTCCATCTCTCTCTCCCTCCTCCATCTGTGGTACAAGGTCATTTCAGTCTATTCTTTCTATATTGTTTACTAATTTGTACATTGTTATCAGGTCTCCTCTTTCTCTTCTCTCTTGTAGTGTTGGTAATCCCATCTCTTCAAGTCTTTCTTCATAGCTTAAGTCTTTCAATTCTGCTACCATCTTTGTCACACTCCTCTGTGTGTGTGTGTGTGTGTGTGTTGGATTAGGAGGAGAGGAGAGAAAGAGATGTGTGTGTGTGTGTGTGTGTGTTCCAGCATAAAGGCTGTGAGGTGCAGCAGTGTAGGGAGAGTGTGTCAGTGTTTGTCCAGTCCTTCCTTCACTCTCACCAAACTTTCTCTCTCTCTCTCTCTCTCTCTCTCTCTCTCTCTCTCTCTCTCTCTCTCTCTCTCTCTCTCTCTCTCTCTCTCTCTCTCTCTCTCTCTCTCTCTCTCTCTCTCTCTCTCTCTCTCTCTCTCTCTTCCCTCCCATACAAAACACTTTTCCTTTACTCTTCACACACTGAGCTGCCCTCACCTCGCTCTCCCTTCCCTCTCACCCTCATAAGCAGTGCACCCATCACCTCACATAAGTAATGGATGTAAACCTCATCAAGTTAGGACTAAAAAGAGGCAAGAAGGAATTGGTTCTCAGAGTGGTGGATGAATAGAATGGACTCAGTAGTCAGGCTGTTAGTGGTGAGTTACTAGGGAGCTTTGAAAGACTAGACAAGTGTATGGGTAGGGATGACAGGCAAAAACAGGCAGGCATGTTTTATACAGGGACTGCCACGTGTAGGCCTGATGGCTTCCTGCACCAACCCTTGTGTTCTTGTGTTGTATGTTGTTATGAGCTTTGAAAGACTAGACAAGTGTATGGATGAGGATGACAGGTGGAGACAGGCAGGCATGTTTTATACAGGGACTGCCATGTGTAGGCCTAATGACTTCCTGCACCAACCCTTGTGTTCTTGTGTTCTCACGCCTCCCTCCTCTCTCTTGTGGCAGGTATTTGAAGGGTCAGAGACAACAGTGATATGCCTGTTCTCCTGGGCAGAGAGTGGGCCAGAGCCGCTCAGGACCTACGCCACGGGATTACTGGCTGCTGCGATGGACGTGCCAGAGATTGCCGCCTCCTTCAGAGACTACAACACTCACCTGGTGCCTCTCATGCTGCGGCGGCTGTGGGACCTCAAGGATGAAGGTGTGTGGCCAGCGCCCTGATGTAAGACTTAGCCTGTGCTCTCACCAGTATTCCCAATCTTTCATCACTATTAGCCTATGCTCTCACCAGTATTCCCAGTCTTTCATCACTATTCTGTCCAACTCCCTGATGCAAGAGCTAACCAGTATTCTCAATCTTTCACCACTATTCTGTCCACCTCCCTGATGCAAGAATTAACCAGTATTCTCAGTGTTTCACCACTATTCTATCCATCTCCCTGATGCAAGAGTTAATCAGTATTTTCAATCTTTCATCACTATCACTAACCTAACCAAACCAACCTTTCTGTAGGTGGAGGCGGCGAGGCAGTACAAGGAGTGGAAGGAGGAGGTGGCGGTGGAGTAGGAGGAGGAGGAGGAGGAGAGGCCACAAGTGTACCAGAGCGACCGTTTGCACACCTCAACAAGGAATCCCTGTGCTCCCAAACACGCCCATCACATCCGACTACTAATGGGGAGGAGGCGACACTCAGCCCTCCCTCTCCTAAGAAAGTGAAAGGTGAGAGCAGAGAGTCCAAAGTGAGGCAGGAGTACTTTCTCTCCCCTGATCCCTGTAAAGTGAGGCAGGGGTACTTTCTCTCCACCAGCAGGGGCCTGAGAGAGTGTGAATGAGTGTGACTGTGAGAGTTGTGTGCCATGTCTTGGTTGCCACACTATTTTGGGGGAGACACTCTTACTGTGTGTATGTATGTATGTAATGTAGATTAAGTTATGAGGGTTTTCTAAGTGCTGTAGTGTACGTTATTGGGGTTTTCAAGGATGTAGTAGTAGTTGTAATAATGATAGTTATAATAGTAGTAGTAGTAATAGTAGCAATATTAGTAGTATTATAGTAGTAGTAGCATCAAATAAATTGAATTATTTTACTCCACACACACACACACACACACACACACACACACCAAACCTAACCTAACCAAAACCTTATAAATCACAGGCACCACCACCACCACCACCATCACCACAAGCCCCACCACCACCACCACCACCACCATTAACAACAACAACAATAACAACAACAACAACACAGTGTCTCCAGCAGCAACAAGCACCACCACCACCACCACCGTGTCAACCCCCACAAAGAATGCCAACTCAAGTGGAACTTTCAACATCTTCGGGTCACCTAAGTCTGCGTCCAAAGGGACCATTGGCATCGGAGGGGAGGTGTCAGAGCTCCTGCTGAATTCGGACTGTTCGAACTCGTCTTGGGCAGAGATGGGAAGCTATATTGTGGGCACCTACCAGATGTATCCTGTAACACGTGACACACAGCAGATGTTTATTCTCAAGTACCTGAGGCCAATTGGGGAGTATCAGGAGGTGAGGAGTGTGTGTGTGTGTGTGTGTGTGTGTGTGTGTGTGTGTGTAAGAGTTTCTTTGCATGTTTTACTGCTCTCATTGCATTGCTTTCAAAAGGCTGTAGTGGAAGTTACTGGGTTTTCAAGGGTGTTTTCATAGTTCTATAGTTTAACAGGCTGCTGTGGAAGTTACTGGGGTTTTCAGGGGTGTTTTCAAGGTTCTATAGTTTAACAGGGTGTTGTGGAAGTTACTGGAGTTTTCAAGAGTGTTTTCATGGTTCTGGTGATAGTTAACAGGCTGCAGTGGAAAAGTATGATAATAATATCAATAATAAACACCCTTTTTTTTTTTTTATGTAGGAGGGATTTTTGTTGCCAAGGGCAACAAAAATCCAATAAAAAAAAAACAGAGATGCCCGTCCCAGAAAAGGGTCCAAAGTGGTAGTAAAAAATTGAAGGATAAGTGTGTTGAAACCTCCCTCTTGAAGGAGTTCAAGTCATAGGAAGGTGGAAATACAGAAACAGGCAGGGAGTTCCAGAGTTTACCAGAGAAAGGGATGAATGATTGAGAATACTGGTTAACTCTTGTGTTAGAGAGGTGGACAGAATAGGGGTGAGAAAAATAAGAAAGTCTTGTGCAGCGAGGCCGCGGGAGAAGGGAAGGCATGCAGTTAGCAAGATCAGAAGAGCAGTTAGCATGAAAATAGCGGTAGAAGACAGCTAGAGATGCAACATTGCGGCAGTGAGAGAGAGACTGAAGACAGTCAGTTAGAGGAGAGGAGTTGATGAGACGAAAAGCTTTTGATTCCACCCTGTCTAGAAGAGTAGTATGAGTGGAACCCCCCCAGGCATGTGAAGCATACTTCATACATGGACGGATAAGGCCCTTGTACAGAGTTAGCTGCTGGGGGGGGGTGAGAAAAACTGGCGGAGACATCTCAGAATGCATAACTTCATAGAAGCTGTTTTAGCTAGAGATGAAATGTGAAGTTTCCAGTTCAGATTATAAGTAAAGGATAGACTGAGGATGTTCTGTGTAGAAGAGGGGGACAGTTGAGTGTCTTTGAAGAAGAGTGGATAGTTGTCTGGAAGGTTGTGTTGAGTTAATAGATAGAAGAATTGAGTTTTTGAGGCATTGAACAATACCAAGTTTGCTCTGCCCCAATCAGAAATTTTAGAAAGATCAGAAGTCAGGCGTTCTGTGGCTTCCCTGCGTGAAATGTTTGCTTCCTGAAGGGTTGGACATCTATGAAAAGACGTGGAAAAGTGCAGGGTGGTATCATCAGCGTGGGAGTGGATGGGACAAGAAGTTTGGTTTAGAGGGTCATTGATGAATAATAAGAAGAGAGTGGGTGACAGGACACAACCCTGAGGAACACCACTGTTAATAGATTTAGGAGAAGAACAGTGACTGTCTACCACAGCAGCAATAGAACGGTTAGAAAGGAAACTGGAGATGAAGTTACAGAGAGAAGGATAGAAGCCATAGGAAGGTAGTTTGGAAATCAAAGCTTTGTGCCAGACTCTATCAAAGGCTTTTGATATGTCCAAGGCACCAAATGTTGAAATGTTTTGGGTTAGGTTAGGTTATTGGGGTTATTAGGGTGTGTTTGGGGAAGATTTGGGTGTGTTTTGAAGTGCAAAGGTGTTTTGTATGGTTTGGGTTGTTTTGGGGACATGTGGGTGTATTCAGAATGGTTTTAGTGTCTTTGGGCATGTAGAAATAAAAATAGAAGAATAATGACCACTACCACCACCAACCTCATGCACCCTCTCTCTCTCTCTCTCTCTCTCTCTCTCTCTCTCCCCCCCTCTCCCTTCTCTCATACAGTCACTGGGTCACGTGTATGAGTACCACGCGCTGGAGCTCATCATTCACTACATGCAGGTGCGGCGGGTGGGCAATGCGCGCCTCTCCTTCGAGGGACTGCGCTTCCTCGGCTCCCTGCTCTTCCACAAAAAGTTCTGCCTGGAGTTTGTCAATATGGGTGGCATCCAGGAGCTGCTGAAGGTGAGTGGTGGTGGCAGCAGGTTGTTGTAGGAGTGTTAACCCTTTGTCTGCCACCTGGTACACCTTTCCCTAATCATCAGTCACTCTGAAATGCCTCTACTTGTTCCACACCCACACCCAATCTTTGAACTGGGAAGAAATTGCAAAATGTGGTATTTTTCATTACTGGCTTTCCTGTAGATGATTGTAAAGATTCCACGCATTGCTTCTGCTGCTGCCAGTTGTGTCTTGATGCACTGAAAGGCTTGAGGCAGTGTCACACAGCAAATTTCTCACTTTTTTTTTTTTTTTTTTTTTTTTTTTTTTTTTTTTTTTTAGATGGGTTGAACCCATCATCAAGTTGAAAGCTATTAAAAAGAAGAAAAAAAACATGCAGTTGTGCATAATAACATAATTTTGGAATAATTAAGGCAAAATAAACTGGTTGAATAGGTGCTGGCTGGGGGTTATTGTTGCTGGAATGATGAGGCATGTTTGGAGGTGTTTTGGGGGTGTTTGGAAGTGTTTGGGAGTGTTTGTGTGTGTTTTGGTGTGTTTTGGAGTGTTTTGGTGTGTTTTGGAGTGTTTGGGTGTGCTTGTAGTGGGCATGGTAGGCAGCACCAATAAAACCAACATTCCCTCCCACTCTCACTCTCTCCTCTAGGTGCCACGGCCGTCCCTCCCAGCGGATGGCGTGGCGCTGTGCCTGTGGTATCTGGCATACTGCGAGGAGGCGGTGGAGCGCATCTGCCTGCTGCCGGAGCGCACAGTGCGGGAGGTGACCTGCTATGCGCTGTGGCTGCTGGAGTGCGCCCACCACTCCTCCCGCACCCATGCTGTCATGTTCTTCGGCATGGTGTTCAGGTTCCGCACCCTGCTGGACCACTTCGACAAGCAGGTGACAGGTTGCACAGAGTGGTTGATGAACAGAATGGGTTCAGTTGTCAGGCTGTCAGTGCTGAATCAATAAGGAGCTGTGAAAGACTAGACAAGTGTATGGATGGGGATGACAGGTGGAGACAGGCAGGCATGTTTTATACAGGGACTGTCACGTGTAGGCCTGATGGCTTCCTGCACCAACCCTTGTGTTCTTGTGTTGTATGTTGTTCTGAGCTGTGAAAGACTAGACAAGTGTATGGATGGGTATGACAGATGGAAACAGGCAGGCATGTTTTATACAGGGACTGCCGCGTGGAGGCCTGATGGCTTCCTGCACCAACCCTTGTGTTCTTGTGTTGTATGTTGTTATGTACACTTGTTGAAGGAAAATTATGTACAGGGTGTCAACACTGGTGTTTGGTGTTGTGTCTGCACCCTGCTTCACCACCTCATTCAGCAGGTGACAAGGGCCTCTCTCAGCACTGCATGGATGGGGAACACTAGTAACAAATTGGCTTTGAAAAAATAATATCAGCAATTCTCCCAGTAGATAAATGCAAGGAATTTGCAAAACTTGATGGCTGTTCAAGGTGTTCACTTGTTAACCCCTAAAGCCTGAGTGGCTCCTTGGAACTTACTGAAGTGGTTCATTTCAACTCCAAATTGTACAAAACTAGATACTTTAAGACCAAGAATTTTGCCAGACACAACACAGCTCACTGATTAAGACAGCACTCATGAAGCTTTGTAAAATTGTATAATCTTAGCCCACAATGAGAGTATAAGACTTAACAGACTCAGAGGGCTAAGGAAGGTCAGGTGCCAGGTGTGTTCATGCTTGCTTGGTGCTCTGTCTGCACCTTGCTCCTCCCACAGGCAGGCCACACACCTCTTCCTGGTGCAGTGCAAGCAGGTGGCAGAACTCTCCCAAGGCAAATTATCCCCAAAACAATTCTCCTTGTTCTTGGCCTGATGAATCCCTGCTGGTCCACCTGACACACACACTTAGCCACACCACATACACCACACACTGCTGGCCTCCTGTGTGCCGCCTCACCTCACACCTCAGACTCCTTGCATTCTTACTGACTTGTTCTCTGTGGCTTGGTGTTCCCAGGACGGGCTGCGCAAGCTGCTGAACCTGCTGTCCACACTGCCACTGCTGCAGGAGACATGGGAGCCGGAGCACCTGGAGAACTCTGCCTCTACGGATACCATGGCCTGGCAGACAGTGAAGCAGGTGTGCCTGAGCCTTAAGCAGTACTTCGAGGCCCACCTGGCCCTCAAGGTGCAGCACCTCCAGCGCATCTCTTCCATCCACCCGCAGCCCTCCACGCCGCCCTATAAGGTGAGAAGGAGCACTCAGGGGTTTTGTTAGTGACTATGGGATATTTGGCTGTCTGTCCCTGGATTGATTCTATCAACCTACCTGATGCAAAAGTTAACCAGTATTCTCAATCTTTCTACACTATTCTGTCCACCTCCCTGATGCAAGAGTTAACCAGTATTCTCAATCTTTCACCACTATTCTATCCACCTCCCTAATGCAAGAGTTAACCAGTATTCTCAATCTTTCATCACTATTCTGTCCACCTCCCTGATGCAAGGGTTAACCAGTATTCTCAATCTTTCAACACTATTCTGTCCACCTCTCTAATGCAAGAGTTAACCAGTATTCTCATTCTTTCTTCCCCTTTTCTGGCAAACTCCTGAACTCCCTGCCTGTTTCTGTATTTCCCCCCTGCTATAACTTGAACTCGTGTCAGGAGGGATGCTTCAACACAGTTTTGGATGACCCTTTTGGGAGTTTTCTTTAGGGGCCAGCACCAGCAACTCTCACACTCGCCATTACTGTAACTCTTTCTCAGCAACTTTCATCTCTGCCTACAATCCAGCATCACTTTCAGCACCTTGGTATATAGATAGATAGACTTCCTTCCTCCACTCACCCACTCATCCATCCCACACTCCACCAGACTTTCTGCACATCAGAGGATGTGGTGGAGGTGACTACTTGTACTGCTACTGCCTTCCTTGCTTCCCTTCCTTCATTCACTCTTTCAAAAGGCTCTTCTACTGCCTTCCTTGCTTCCCTTCCTTCATTCACTCTTTCAAAAGGCTCTTCTACTGCCTTCCTTGCTACCCTTCCTTCATTCACTCTTTCAAAAGGCTCTAGTTGTAGTGACATGGGTATTTAAGGATGTTTTTGAGGTTCTAGTGAGAGATAAGAAAATTTTTACATTATCAACAAGAGAAACACTCCTTCAAAAGGCAATGGTTGAAGTGATATAGGTTTTTAAAGGTATTTTATGGTTGTAGTGACAGATTAACAAGATTTCTATAGTGTGAACAGGAGAAACACTCTTGGTACCTCATCTAATCATCTCTGTGGCTTCTGAAAATAGTCAGGATGATGATGATGATAGCAATGTGTGGTGGTGATGGTGGTTGTGAGACAGAACCCCCCCACCCCCCCACTCTGAAACACTGCTCTCTCACCACAATTCATATGCAAGGCCACAGAGACGACTAGCTGGGTTCTCAAGGGTGTTTCTCCTGTTTGTAATGCAGAAAGCTTGTTAACCTGTCACCAGAACTGTAAAAATACCCTTTAAAAACCTGTGTGTCTATAGTCCCTCCCTCCACTCCTCCACTCTTCCACAGGCCTTCAATGTGTCGGAGGAGGTGGTGGAGGCCAGCGTGGAGTACCTCTTGGCTTACCTGCCAGCACGGTCACACTGGCGGCCGGTTGACAACTTCCTGGCACTCAAAGGGCTGCCATTGCTCCTCCAGTTGGTGGCCATGGTGGTGAGCGACTCCCTCACCCCAAAGTAAGTACTGTGGGAGGTTAGGTTTGGTAAGGAAGTGTGAGCATGAATTGGGAAGGGTTTGGATTAGTGAAGTTAGGATGGGTTAGGTTTGGGTGTGTTAGGGAGGGTGTGGGATAGGTATGAATAAATTAGGTTAGGTTAGGATGAGTTATGAAGTGTTTGGAGTGGTGTAGAGTGCTTAGAGTTTGGAGTGCTGGGATGATAAATAGGTTGGGGAAGGTTATATAGGTTAGGATTGGTTAGGTTAGGTTCAAATGGATGGAGAAGGCTTTGGTGGAAGTGAAGGTGGGTGGGTTAGGTTGGGAAGGGTGTAGAAGTCCTGGGGTGATGAATTGGATAGGTTAAAGGTTACATAGGTTTGGTTAGATTAGGTTAGGTTAGGAATGGGATAGAAGTTCTGTGATGATGAATTGGATAGGTTGAAGGTTACATACAGTTACAGTAGCCCCTTTTCTGTTCCCTTGTACTTTCTCTGTCCTCATTTTCGATCTAAAGCTGGATGCTGTGTTTATGTGCGCAATGACTTAACCTGCTCTCTTGCCCACGCTCTTGAATCTTCCGAGTTTTCTACCATCTGGCTATGACTACAGAGTCACTCTCAAACTAAATTTATCTGTGCTGTATACCTCTCACCTAACTCCTCTGACTATAAGAAATTCTTTGACTACTTAACTTCCAAAGTGGAGCACATTCTGACTCTCTTCCCTTTTGCAGAGATCTCCATTCTTGGAGACTTCAATGTTCACCACCAGCTTTGGCTTTCCTCTCCCTTCACTGACCATCCTGGTGAACTAGCCTTCAACTTTGCTATCCTCCACGACCTAGAGCAATTGGTGCAACACCCTACTTGTATTCCTGACTGTCTTGGAGATACGCCCAACATTCTTGACCTTTTCCTGACCTTTAATCCTGCTTATGCTGTCGCCCTTTCTTCTCCATTGGGCTCCTCCGATCACAATCTCATATCTGTATCTTGTCCTGTCGCTCCAATCCCTCCTCAGGATCCTCCTAAGCGAAGCTGCCTCTGGCGTTTTGCCTCTGCTAGTTGGGGGGACCTGAGGAGGTATTTTGCTGATTTTCCTTGGAATGACTACTGCTTCCGTGTCAGAGACCCGTCTTTGTGTGCTGAGCGCATAACAGAGGTGATAGTGTCTGGCATGGAGGCGTACATTCCTCACTCTTTTTCTCGTCCTAAACCTTCCAAACCTTGGTTTAACACAGCTTGTTCTCGTGCTATACATGATAGAGAGGTGGCCCACAAAAGGTACTTAAGCCTTCCATCACCAGAATCTCATGCACTTTATATTTCTGCCCAGAACCATGCCAAGTCTATTCTCCAACTAGCCAAAAACTCCTTCATTAATAGAAAGTGTCAAAATCTTTCAAGATCTAACTCCCCTCGTGACTTCTGGCATCTAGCCAAAAATATCTCCAATAACTTTGCTTCTTCATCTTTCCCTCCTTTATTTCAACCAGATGGCACCACTGCTATCACATCTATTTCTAAAGCTGAACTCTTCACTCAAACCTTTGCTAAAAACTCTACCTTGGACGATTCTCTCCTCCACCCTCTGACTACTTCATGCCACCCATTAAAATTCTTCGCAATGATGTTTTCCATGCCCTCACTGGCCTAAACCCTCAAGGCTTATGGATCTGATGGGGTCCCTCCTATTGTTCTTGGAAACTGTGCCTCTGTGCTTGCACCTCGCCTAGTCAAACTCTTTCAGCTCTGTCTGTCAACATCTACCTTTCCTTCTTGCTGGAAGTTTGCCTACATTCAGCCTGTTCTTAAAAAGGGTGACCGTTCTAATCCCTCAAACTACCGTCCTATTGCTTTAATTTCCTGCCTATCTAAAGTTTTTGAATCTAACCTCAACAGAAATATTCTTAAACATCTATCTCTTCACAACCTTCTATCTGATCGCCAGTATGGGTTCCATCAAGGCCACTCTACTGGTGATCTGGCTTTCCTTACTGAGTCTTGGTCATCCTCTTTTAGAGATTTTGGTGAAACTTTTGCTGTTGCCTTGGACATATCAAAAACTTTTGATAGAGTCTGGCACAAAGCTTTCATTTCCAAACTACCCTCCTACAGCTTCTATCCTTCTCTCTGTAACTTCATCTCAAGTTTCCTTTGACCGCTCTATTGCTGCTGTGGTAGACGGTCGCTGTTCTTCTCCTAAATCTATTAACAGTGGTGTTCCTCAGGGTTCTGTCCTGTCACCCTCTCTCTTCTTATTATTCATCAATGACCCTCTAAACCAAACTTCTTGTCCTATCCACTCCTACGCTGATGATACCACTCTGCACTTTTCCACATCTTTTCATAGACGTCCAACCCTTCAGGAGGTAAACATTTCACGCAGGGAAGCCACAGAACACTTGACTTCTGATCTTTCTAAAATTTCTGATTGAGGCAGAGCAAACTTGGTATTGTTCAATGCCTCAAAAACTCAATTCCTCCATCTATCAACTCGACACAACCTTCCAGACAACTATCCCCTCTTCTTCAATGACACTCAACTGTCCCCCTCTTCTACACTGAACATCCTCGGTCTGTCCTTTACTTATAATCTGAACTGGAAACTTCACATCTCATCTCTAGCTGAAACAGCTTCTATGAAGTTAGGTGTTCTGAGACGTCTCCGCCAGTTTTTCTCACCCCCCCAGCTGCTAACTCAGTACAAGGGCCTTATCCGTCCATGTATGGAGTATGCTTCACATGTCTGGGGGGGGTTCCACTCATACTGCTCTTCTAGACAGGGTGGAATCAAAAGCTTTTCGTCTCATCAACTCCTCTCCTCTAACTGACTGTCTTCAGCCTCTCTCTAACCGCCGCAATGTTGCATCTCTAGCTGTCTTCTACCGCTATTTTCATGCTAACTGCTCTTCTGATCTTGCTAACTGCATGCCTCCCCTTCTCCCGCAGCCTCACTGCACAAGACTCTTCTTTCTCTCACCCCTATTCTGTCCACCTTCTCTAATGCAGGAGTTAACCAGTATTCTCAATCATTCATCCCTTTCTCTGGTAAACTCTGGAACTCCCTGCCTGCTTCTGTATTTCCACCTTCCTATGACTTGAATTCCTTCAAGAGGGAGGTTTCAAGACACTTATCCTTCAATTTTTGACCACTGCTTTGACCCTTTTGTGGGACTGCCATTTCAGTGGCCATTTTTTCTATTGGATTTTTGTTGCCCTTGGCCAGTGTCCCTCCCACATAAAAAAAAAAGAAACATAGGTTAGGTTTGGGATAGATAGAGATAGATTGGGAAGGATTTGGATAAGTTAGGAAGGATGTACAAGTGATGGAATGAAATTTCTCTCTCTCTCTCTCTCTCTCTCTCTCTCTCTCTCTCTCTCTCTCTCTCTCTCTCTCTCTCTCTCTCTCTCTCTCTCTCTCTCTCTCTCTCTCTCTCTCTCTCTCTGTCTATTGTACTCTCTCACTGACTCACTAACTCACTCACTCACTCACTCACTCACTCACTCACTCACTCACTCACTCACTCATTTACTTATTCATCTTTTACTCTTTTTTTCTCCTCCTACACACACACACACACACACACACACACACACACACACACACACACACACACACACACACACACACACACACACACACACACACACACACACACACACACACACACACTGTCTTCTTCTTTTTTTTTTTTTACCCAATGTCATTAAACCTTCATATCTCTTACTTTTGTTGTCTTTCCTTTCCATACACACACACACACACACACACACACACATGGTCTCTCCACACTGCAGGGCAGAGACAGGAGTGTTGGCGTTGGACATCTTGTATGTATGCAGTGTGTTGCCAGCAGTCCAGGCAGCGCTGTGTGACAAGACCTCTATCCCCCTTGCTGATGAGCCTGTGCTGGATGCCGAGGTGAGGTACTGCTGCTGCTGGTACTGGTGGTTGTGGTGGTGATGGTGGTGGTGCTGGTAGAACAAGGAGGAAGAGGGTTAAATAAAAAGAAGTAGTAATAGTAGTAGTGGTGGTGGTGGTGGTGGTGGTGGTGGTGGTGGTGGTGTGTTAGAGATAATGAGGTGTGTTTTGAATTACTTAATTGAAAACCCCAGTAACTTCCACTTCAGCCAGTTAAACTATAGAAACATGAAAACATACTTGAAAATTGCAGTAACTTCCACTTCAACCTGTTAAACTATATAACTCTGAAAACATCCTTGAAAGCCCCATTAACTTCCACAACACCCTGTTGAAAGGAGCAAGAGCAGAGGAGCTGGACACCAGAACATTTCTTTTGCTCATACCTCATTGTTGTCAACAGGAGGCGCCGGGCTATGCCATCCTGGTGGCCTGTATACTGGAGAATGTCCAGTCTGCATCGTCCACCTCACCAGCCATACAAAAGGCAGCTCTGCGCACCCTGATCAACTGTCTGTGTGCTCCTATACCCAGGGTGAGTGAGGTGCAGGGTGTCGGGAAATTAGCAGACGTGTTAATGTTGTGTTTCTTTTCATTGTGGGTATGACAGTTGAGAATCCCTTGTCTGAAATTCGTGGGACCAAAAGTGTTGCAGATTTCAGATTTTTCCAGTTATTGGAATATTTTTATTTGGATTTATAAAATGAGACAACTTGGGGAAGGCATCCGAGTCTAAACATGATATCCCTTTACATCTCACTATATGTCTTGTACATGTACCCTGATTGTAGTTTTACAATGGCCACAAAAAAAATATTGACAAAGTGTAAACACAACAGCGTGCCCACAGAGCAAAGCTTGAATGTTCAATTTACAGCCATGGGAGGCATCAAACAGTGGCAAGTTATCTTGCATGGTAATGCATGCCCTGAAGATGCTATGCTCTGTTTTTTAATCACTGAGAGTGAGAATCTTTAGCTTGTAGACTGTCAAGCACAGCAGAGGGAGTTGTCTCTCCTGCACTCCCCTGCCATTTCCCACTTGCCACTACCTTCTCATGTCATCACTCACATTTCATTCTCCTTATATTATGATGAGTCATAGTGAGCTTAACAACCAAGAGAAGAGTGTTTTGATGGCCCTCGTTTGAGAGGGGCTCGGTAATTGTGAACCTGGAGGAAAGATGGGAAGATCAGAGACAGCCGTGATGCAGGTGGCCAAGGCTGCACCAGCACCAGGAACGGCTGTCACTCCCAAGAGAAAGAAAGGCTCTGGACAAAAAAAGAAGACAAACAGGAATAGTGAGTTGATCGGACGTATGCCTTGTAAACACCAAGTTGCTGCGCCCTCTTTCTCTCAGTCAGAAGCGGCTTGTGAGCTGCAGGGCAACAGAGAGTGACCGCTGTTCCAAGCGCTGGTGCAGCCTTCAGCTGCTTCTGATCTTCCTGTCTTCCTTTCAGAATGACAATTACTGAGCTACTCTAAAACAGATGCCGTCACAACACTCTTCTCTTTGTTGTCAAGCTTGCCAGGATGCACTGTAATGTAAGAAGTATTAAACGGGAAGGTCACGGCAAGGGGAAGCGGGCAGGGGAGCGTGAGAGGCATCTCCTCCCACTGTGCCTGACAAAGTTGCCACTCCTTGATACCCTCCATGGCAGTGCATCGAGCAGCGGAGCTTTGGTTTATGGGAACACTGTCATGTTTACATTTTTTTTTTTTTTTTTGTAAACCCTCCCAACACTTTGTGGAAATTTCCATCTGTGTTGTGTCATGACTCCATTAAAAACATTAGGATTTTGGAGGTTTTCAGATTTTGGAATTTTGGATGAAAGATTCTCAGCTGTGTAGGTGTTTTGTTCTCCATTGATTACATAGTGTTCTATTTATACTATTGCAAGAATCATGAATACACCTTTCAAAATGTCAGTACTTTCTACTACAGCCCACTAAACTATAGAACCATGAAAACTATCACTGAAACCATCAAAACACCCTTGAAAACCCCATTAACTTCCACTACAGCCTATTAAACTATCACTGGAATCAGTTAGTATATGAAATTCTCTCTCTCTCTCTCTCTCTCTCTCTCTCTCTCTCTCTCTCATGTTTCTGATCTTTTTTCCAACTATCTCCTTTTCTTTTCATAATTACCATCTTACAAATTGTACTCCATCATATTGTTTGTTATCCTAATTACAATTTTTTCTGTACTGTTTATTCATTTATTATTATTTATTTATTTTATTTTTTCCTCTAACCAATTGATTCCTCTTTTTATGATTATCATCTTAATCTCACAGCATCATATTGTTATTGAAATCAGCTTTTTATTTTATTTTTTTTTCCTACTAATTGTTTTTTCCCCAAACCAGCTCATTCTTCTTTTCTTAATTACCATTATCTTACCCTCTCATATTCACTTTATAGTAATCATTTTTTTCCAGTTTTTCTTTTTTTCTTTCTTTATTTATTTACTTATTTATTTATTTATTTATTTATTTATTTATTTATTTTTTAATCTGACAGCTAACCAATCCTTTGTTCCACAGGGAGGGAGTGGCGCCCTGCACATGTCCACTGCAGGGCTGCATGAGGCTCCAGCACTGGGCAGCCCCTCCAAACGCCCTCGTAGCACAGGGGAGGAGGAGATCAAGAGGGCGTGGGACTGTGTGAGGACCAGCAACGGCATTATGGTGTGTTGACCCCTGTGTGTGCTGTGGGGCCTTGCTGTGGTCTCAGGATTGGAGTGGGTGCAGGGCAGTGGACCAGTGTGTGCTGTAGGGCCTTGCTGTGGGTGGGTGTGGCCAGCTGTGGTGTGCTTAAGCTCCTGTGGTGTAGTAGGGTGGTCCACAAGACTGTCACTTTCCCCAGGGGATGACGGGACTGAGTGTGTGTGTGTGTGTGTGTGTTGTATTTACCTAGTTGTATTTACCTAGTTGTGGCATACAGGAAAAGAGGCATGCTGGTGCTGTCCTGTCTCCATATCTATTTTTACCTAACTTTGTTTTTAAATTCATTTGTTGTATTTTCATCAATGACTTCCCTGTGTAAATCATTCCAGACCTCCATGGTTCTCTGTGGGAAGATATTTTTCTTAACATCTCTTCTACAAGCATCTTTTTTCAGTTTTCTACTATGTTCCCTCAAGCCACTTGCATCCCATGTCATCAAATCCTCCCTGTTCAACTCTTCCATTCCAGTCATCACTCTGTGCAGTGGTCAGCTCATTTCTTTCTCTTCTCTGTTCCAATGTTATAAGACTTAATTAAGACAGTCTTTCTTCACACAGTAGATCCTTCAAACTTGGAGGTCACTTTGTTGTGGCTCTTTGTATTCCTTCTAATTTTATTATAGATTTCTTAGTGCTAGGTGACCACACCACAGCTGCACACTCCAGTCTTGGGTGTATAATCAGTTTTTTATAATTTTTTCATCCAGATGTGTAAATGCTCTCCTTTGTGTGTGTGTGTGTGTGTGTGTGTGTGTGTGGCTTTTGTCTGTGGGATTGCTGGCCCAGTATATAGATAGATAGACAGACTACTACTGTCACTTTTCACCAGGGGCTGATGGGAGCTAAGAGTGTGAATGATGTATTTACCTAGTTGTATTGTACAGGACACGAGCCAAGGTTCATTTTGTCCTGTCTCCATAACCATATTTATCCACAGTTTGTCTATAAACATGTGTACACTGTTTGCCACAACCACCTCTTCCTTCAGACCATTCCAGATTTCAATAGTTCTATAAGGGAAGCTGTATTTCTTGATGTTGCTTGAACATCCACTCTTCTTTATTTTCTTCCCATGCCCCCTCATCCATCTCTCTCTCCCTCCTCCATCTGTGGTACAAGGTCATTTCTGTCTATTCTTTCTATATTGTTTACTAATTTGTACATTGTTATCAGGTCTTCTCTTTCTCTTCTCTCTTGTAGTGTTGGTAATCCCATCTCTTCAAGTCTTTCTTCATAGCTTAAGTCTTTCAATTCTGCTACCATCTTTGTCACACTCCTCTGTATTCTTTCCAGTTTCTATATATCTTTTTTTTCTATGTGGAGCCCAAACTACTGCTGTGTATTCCAGTTTAGGTTGTATCATGCTTGTTATAATTTTCTCCGTCATTTCTTTATCTAAATAGTTAAGTGCCACCCTAATGTTTGTTAACAAGCTGTATGTAGAGCAGAACATTCCATTTATGTGCCTTTCAGGCGATAGTGTGTCCTGGATCATTGCTCACAAATCTTTTTCTTCATTACTTTCATTATTATTTCTCCTCCCTCTGTGTGAGTAGTGTGTGTGATGCTTCCATTTCCTCATGATCTTTGGTGCACATTCCCCCACACACCCATTCCATCACACTGCTCCCTGTGCACCCCCAGTACCTGCTCAACATGCTGCACAAGAGGACACCCATCACAGACGCAGACTGCCTGAGAGGTCTGGCCTGCAGGGTGCTGGTGGGGCTGTCCCGGAGCTTTGCTGCCCGTCAGATCATGAGCAAACTGCCCATCTTCACCTCGGGAAAGTTGCAGTGTGAGTGAATCACCATTTAACTATTTTTTCCTGTTTCCTGTGTTTTTTCTTCACTGTGCTCTTCCTGTCAGGACCCCCAGGGATAGGAGGATATTTCACATGCCTCTCCCCCCGAGAGGAATGTCAGATTACAGGGGCATCCTTCAGTGTTTATTATTTAAAGAGAGTCCTTGGTGCTCGATAGCGAGGACTTGCACGATGCTGCCTTTGCTTGTGCCTGTACATTCCCCTCTGCTGATTTATTTATGTGTTTATTTATTTTATTTTATTCATTTATTTATGTATTTATTTATTTATTTATTTATTTATTTATTTTTATTTATTTATTTATTTATTTTTATTTATTTATTTATTTATTTATTTATTTTTTTTTTTTTTATTTATTTATTTTTTTTAAGTACAGTAGTTGTGCTTTTATGTCCTAGATGATGACTTCACAGTACAGGGGGTCCTGGAGGCACATGGGAGCTGTGTCCCTCCATTGTGGTGACCCAATGGTGGGCATGGGTCAGTCTGAGCCAGCCTGCAGTGTGTGACTTGCTGTGCTGGTGCTGTGATGCTGTGAAGGCGTCATCTGGGACATCAGGCCTTGACTGCTGTGCCAGTCAAAACACACACGAGGTCATACAGCAAATGAAAAACAGTGAAGTCATTCAGTAACACAAACAAACACCATCAAAAGGGAATGTATCCTGGCACCCACTGGTTCCCTCCCCTCTTCAACCCCTTCTCCTTTCTATCACCCTGGGACTCCTCTGTCTCTCCCCTGCAACACCCCCTCCCCTCTTGTTCCTGCCAGTGCCCAGCACTGCTTGCCTGTGGCTGGATGGCTGCAGGGAGGTCAGGAACTGGTGGGTGCCAGTGCAGAGGCACAAGACAGCCAGTGCCAGTGTCATGAACCCAAGACTCCCTGTATTAAATAGACCAACAATATATGTTAAATTTGCCTAAGAAAACAAGAAGTCTCAAGAAAACAACAAAAAAAGTCCTATACACTTCATACATACCCCATATATTGAACACATTTAAAAACAAAAATGTTAAAAGTTAAAACACTGAGTTTAGTCAGAGTCTGATGCAGTACTTTCTTTGGCCAGATGGAAGGAGTGAGCAAGTGGGAGGATGGGGGAGTGAGAGGGAGAGTTGGTAGTGTTTTGTTTTATTTATTTATTTATTTATGAGTGTGCTGAGTTTTTTCTGATTTTTTTTCCTTTTTATGTGAGGATGACACTGACCAAAGAAGAAAAAAGACCCTCTGAGGTGCCAGTCCCCCCAAAAAAGGTCAGAAAGATCATCCATAGTTGAAGGACAAGTGTGTTGCAGCCTCCCTCCTGAAAGAGTTCAAACACACAAAAAACACATGCAAACTCACCCAGTCATGTTCAAACACATCCAAACACACCCAAACAGGTCCACACACACACACACACACACACACACACACACACACACACACACACACACACACACACACACACACACACACACACACACACACACACACACACACACCACCACCACCACCACCACCACCACCACACTCCAGTACAAGCTAACACACACTCTGCCTCTCTCTCTCTCTCTCTCTCTTAAACAGTACTGATGAAGGAGCCAATATTGCAAGACAAGAGAGCAGAGCATGTGAAGTTTCAACGCCATGCACTGGACCTCATCAAAGCAGTGTCTGGGGGCTGGGAACACACTGTGGGGGCTGCTGCTGATGTGTCCATGCAGAGTATACATCGGGTAAGTGTGTGTTGGGGCTGTATGTCCATGTATGGGGTTGTATGTGTATGAGTGAGAGGTGGAAACAGGCAGGTAGGTAGGTGATGTAAAGGGACTGCCACGTGTAGGCCTGATGGCTTCCTGCACCAACCCTTGTGTTCTTGTGTTGCATGTTGTTATGAGCTTTGAAAGACTAGACAAGTGTATGGATGGGCATGACAGGTGGAGACAGGCAGGCCTGTTTTATACAGGGACTGCCACGTCTTTACTGAGCCTTGTGTTCTTCCACCAGGCGGATGTGGTGGCCCAGACCAAGATCCACTACAACAAGAAGCAGTTACTCCAGCTAATCCAGAGCCACCTGGCAGCCGAGGGGTATGATAGTGTGGCCACTGCCCTCCAGCAGGCTGCCCACCTCCCCCCGCTGCCCTCCCACACCGCCATGGGCCCTCCATCCCGCTGCCTCTCCGCCACCCCGTCCTCCTCCACCCGCCCTGCCCCCTCCACAGCCACTGCTGCCTCTGCTGGTGTGGGGTCCAATGTATCGTCGCCCAGAGCGGTGAGTTTTTATTTCTCATTTTTTTTTTATTTTTTTTATTTATTTTTTTTGGGGGGGTGTTTCTCTCTCTCTCTCTCTCTCTCTCTCTCTCTCTCTCTCTCTCTCTCTCTCTCTCTCTCTCTCTCTCTCTCTCTCTCTCTCTCTCTCTCTCTCTCTCTCTCTCTCTCTCTCTCTCTTGTATCTGCCATGAAAATATATATTTAGACAAAAATAACACCAATAATAATAATAATAGTAGGCAGTCTATATATTCATGTGTGACCTGTTCATGTGTGACCTGTTGACCTCTTCCAGTACCAGAGGTCAGGTGGCAATGTGTCCAGGCACCTTTTAATTCGTGTGGGGGTAAGGGAGGGGGAGCGATGACCCCTACCACCTCCACCACCACCACTATCACCACCACCCCCACCATCACCACCACAGCCACCCCTACCTCCATCCACATTAAGATTAACAGGTAAGAGATTGCTACTACTACTACTACTACTACTACTACAGTAAAATCCCTCTCATCCGGCATTCGAGTATCTGGCAGCTTCAAGTATCCGGCACATTTTTCCCCGAGCCTTAAAATCAATAAAAAATCAATGTGTACTCATAAAATCAATTAAAATTCCCACGCGAGGCATACTTTGTCCCCTCGCCACCAGAGCGCACTGCTTCGCGCATCTGCGGCCCACTGCACTGTGTTTACTCAGTGACTCTGTCCTGTGTGTGCACTGTTTATCGCCTGACGCCTTCATCATGCTTAAAGTTGTAGAAAAGAGGAAGCGTGTTGTGCTTACACTTAAGCAGCTGATCAGATCAGCTGATCTTTGTTATGGTAAGATGCGTGAGTGTAGGGTGGTGATTGTGGACATAATTTCACTTCCATTCAAGTATCCAGCAATATTCAAGTATCCGGCATGTCGGCGGTCCTGTTGATGCCGGATAAGAGGGATTTTACTGTACTACTACTACTGCTGTTGCTGCTGCTGCTGCTGCTACTACTACTACTACTACTACTACTACTACTACTACTACTACTACTACTACTACTACTACTACTACTACTACTACTACTACTACTACTACTACTACTACTACTTGTCTGGGCCATCCCATGTGTGATTGCTATCCTGGTATAGAAACAGGTAGACATAGGCAGGCAGATTTAACAATTATCATACCAAATAAATAAATAATAATGATGTGTTTAGTGGAGGAGACAAGGCAGGTATGGTTGATGGAAATCATGTCAATCAACCCTTATAGTGCACAATAAAGTGTATGGGCAGTATTAAGCTTTTGTACATACATTTTGTGGTTGACGTTAACAGTGTCCCCTTTTATTACTTTAGTGTTCAGCCAAATT
>NC_087199.1:3132500-3137500 GCF_035594125.1 Scylla paramamosain
AGAATTTTTGTGATGTTTATTTATTGGTCTGTGTCGCCATTAAACCCTAAAGAAGAAGTTACTCCACTCCTTCAGAACACACTCTAACTTAACCCAACCCATAGCATTAGCATGCACTCTCAGAACACACTTTAAACCTTGTATTTCTCCATTAAACCCCTTCAAAAGTCTGTTATACCCTTCAGATCACAACCTAACCTTACTTATCCTACCCTAACCTTAACCTAACTTACCCTAATCTAACCTACTCTACCCTAATGTAACCAAATCTAAATTACCCTAACCTAACTTACCCTAACCTAACCTACTCTACCCTACCCTAATCTAACCTCTCTTCACCTCACCTTACCTCACCTCACCTCACCTCACCTCACCTCACCTCACCTCACCTCACTTCACTTCACTTCACTTCACTTCACCAAACCTAACTTAACCCCAAATAATCAGCCTACCTATTTAACACACACCCTAATCTGCCCTACCTAAACCTAACCACACCTAACCTAATGCCCCTACAGGAAGAAGGTTCATATCGGGTGCACGAGGCAGCCGTCACACACCTGGCCACCCACTCCTCTGGGTCGCTGGTGCTCACGTCCTCCACTATCAGCCATGAGGCGTCACTGTGGGGCCTCGACACCATGTTTTGATGAGAAGTGAGTGGGGATGAGAGTAGACTTGGTTAGGTTAGGTTGGTTTATGTTAGGTTGGTTTAAGTTAGGTTAGCTTAGATTAGGTTTAAGTTGGGTTAGTTTAGGTTAGGTTAGATTAGGTTTAAGTTAGGTTAGTTTAAGTTAGTTTAGGTTAGGTTAGGTTAGATTAAGTTTGTTAGGTTAGTTTTAGTGTTGGTTAAGTTAGTTTGATTTAGGTTAGGTTAAGTTAGGTTAGTTTAGGTTAGATTAGTTTTAAGTTAAGTTGTTAGATTAGCTTAAGTTAGTTAAGTTACTTTAGGTTAGTTAAGGTGCCATGTATGAGTCTCCTTCAGTTGTGTATGTCCCTTGCATCTTCCCACTCCTCCTCCTCCTTTTTCTCCTTCTCCTGTAGCCATTTCCCAGCAGTGAGGGGTTGGCATCACATTTGAGCCTCCTCCAGTTGTGTGTCCCTTGCATCCTCCTCTGTGCCTCCCATCCTCTGCAATCTTACCACAGTTCCATCTCTCCACCACACTCCATCTTCCCAGTCTTCTTCCCCCAACTGACTTTCTCCAGCCTCCTTAAAATGGGTCCTGGTCTCCTCCTGCTGACCAGACCATTGTATTTTTTATCTTACCACCTCTAATGCACTCCACTTCATATTTGAGTGCCCTTGTCTGTGAGAGGTTGTGTATGTATCTGTTAGCCATGTCAGCCCCTGGTGGAAAGGGACAGCAGTAGTAGTAGTAGTAGTAGTAGTAGTAGTAGTGGTAGTAGTAGTAGTAGTTGTTGTTGTTGTTGTTGTTATTGTTGTCGTTGTCTATCTATCTATCTATCTATCTATATTTTACTTTAAGAAACAAAAATGATCATTCCATACAAAAAGTGGTGAACTCACTTGACTCGTGTGTGTGTGTGTGTGTGTGTCCCAGGTTGATTCTGCAGGACTGTACACACGCCGACTTCAGCAATGCACACGACAAGATCATCGGCAACAGCACTCAGACAGCTAGGGTGAGTGTGTGTGTGTGTGTGTGTGTGTATGGGAGTTGGAAGGAGAGAGAGAGAGAGGGGGGGAGAGAGAGAGAGAGAGAGAGAGAGAGAGAGAGAGAGAGAGAGAGAGAGAGAGAGAGAGAGAGAATGTACTTCAGAGTTGGAGGAAGGAGGGAGAGAGAGAGAGAGAGAGAGAGAGAGAGAGAGAGAGAGAGAGAGAGAGAGAGAGAGAGAGAGAGAGAGAGAGAGAGAGAAAATGTACTTCAGAGTTGGAGGAAGGAGAGGGAGAGAGAGTATGTGTGTGTGTGTGTTGAATTATAAGAAAGAGAATTAATTATTTACTCTCTCCCTCTCCCTCTCCCACTCCCTCTCCCTCTCCCTCTCCCTCTCTCCCTAACAGCTTTATGACCTCAGCACCAAGCAGATCATTAGTGAGTTTACGCCCAAGCTTTCCAATCACTACCGCATCAACAAGGCTGTTCTCGACCCCACTGACAGCCTCCTCCTCACCGATGGGGCGCTCTTTGATGTCAGGAGTGGCGAGCAGGTATGGTGTTGGGGCAGTGTTTGGTGGGCAGCTGTTTAAAATGTTTTTCTGTTTGCTTGTTTTTTGTTTGTGTTTCTGTGTGTGTCTGTTTCTAGGTGTTTTTTAAGTGTTTCTATGTTTGTTTGTTTGTTTGTTTACCTATCTTTTTTTTCTGTGTTTGTCTGTCTTTCTATTTCCTTATTTTCTTGTTTTTGTGTTTTTCTCTATCTTTCTGTCTATCTGGCCCCTTGTTTTGCTGTGTTCTTGTGTTTCTTTCTCTGTTTTCTCTAAGTTTGTCTGTTTATCCTTGTTTTTCTGTGTTGTGTCTCTTGCTCTCTATCTTTGTCTGTTTATCCTTGTTTTCTTGTGTTCTTGTGTCTGTTTCTTTCTCTCTACCTTTCTGTCTGTCTATCTCCTTGTTTTTCTGTGTTCTTGTTTCTTTCTCTCTACCTTTCTGTCTGTCTATCTCCTTGTTTTTCTGTGTTCTTGTGTCTTTCTCTCTACCTTTCTGTCCATCTATCTCCTTGTTTTTCTGTGTTCTTGTGTCTTTTTCCCTTATCTGTCTGTCTATCTCCTTGTTTTCTGTGTTCTTTCATCTTTCCCTCTACCTTTCTGTCTGTTAATCCTTGTTTTTCTGTGTTCTTGTGTCTCTATCTTTCTGTCAGTCTATCTCATTGTTTTCCTGTGTTCTTGTGTTTGTCTGTCGATCTGTCTTTCTGTCTGTCTTTACTGATACTGAATAGTTAGCTGGTCTTTTCTTGTGTCTGTATGTTTGTCTGTTTGTCTGTCTATCTATCTCTGGCTCTCTTCTTATTCAAAGTCTCCTTTTGTTCCTCTGTTCCTATGCCTTTCTGTTTTTGTTGGTATTAAATAATTTGCTGGTCTTTTCTTATCAAGTTTCATTATTTTTACGACACAAGAATACAAGGGTTGGTGCAGGAAGCCATCAGGTCTAAATGTGGCAGTCCCTGTCATCCTCCATCCATACACTTGTCTAGTCTTTCAAAGCTCCCTAGTGACTCACCACTAACAGCCTGACTACTGAGTCCATTCCACGTCTATTCCATTCATCCACCACTCTGAGAACCAATTATTTTCTGTCCCTTTTTTAAGTGCGACATAACCTAATCTAACCTAACTTAACCTAACCTAACCTAACCTAGCCAGGCACTCACACACACCCTCTCCCTGCCTCTCACCCCCACAGCTACACAAGTTCGACAAGATTAGTCCCCTTCTGAGTGGCGTCTTTCACCGGAATGGCCTTGAAATCATCAGCTCCTCGGAAATCTGGGACCTGCGCACCTTCCACCTCCTGCGTACTGTGCCAGCACTGAACGAGTGTGACGTGCTGTTCAACCGTGCCGGCGACGTGCTGTTTGGTGTGCCCCTCCTGGACCTGCTGGCTTACATGTATGAGGATAATGTGTCCTCAGCACGGCCTTGGGAAACCACCTCATTTAGGACACTGGATGCCACGGATTACTCCAGTATAGGTGTGTGTGTGTGTGTGTGTGTGTGGTTAGGTTAGGAGGACTAGTTTGTGGTGTTGGTGTGTGTGTGTGTGTGTGTGTGTGTGGTGGGAAAGATAGGGAAGGATAAGGAGGAAGAGGAAGAAAACAGAGGAGGAGGAGGAGATAAATAGTAATTGATAGTGTGTGTGTGTGTGTGTGTGTGTGTGTGTAGGTCAAATTAATTCAACTACTGCTATTACTCCTACAACAACAACAACAACAGCAGCAGCAGCAGCAGCAGCCTAACCTACCCTAAAACAGCTCTCTCTCTCTCTCTCTCTCTCTCTCTCTCTCTCTCTCTCTCTCTCTCTCTCTCTCTCTCTCTCTCTCTCTCTCTCTCTCTCTCTCTCTCTCTCTCTCTCTCTCTCTCTCTCTCTCTCTCTCTCTCTCTCTCTCTCTCTCTGCAGCAGCCATGTTTGTGAACCACAGCAATACAGCTTCTTCTTTTCTTCTTTGTTGTTGCTGATGTTATTATTATTATTATTTTATTTTATTTTATGTTTTATTTTATTTATTTTTTTCAACTGCTCCTAAACAATGTAACCTGACCTAACCTAAAATAACTACTACTACTACTACTACTACTACTACTACTACTCACCCAACCACTGTTAACACCAAACTCATCCTGATACTACAAAAATAACCTAACCTAACCTAACCCAACATAACCAACCCAAACTAACCTAACCTAACCCAACCCAACCTAACCTAACCTCTGCCCACAGCCACAGTAAACGTGAAGCTGATCTTGGCATCGATGTCCGTGAACCACAGCGACACACAGCTGGCGGTGGTGGAGTGCGACAGTGACACAGAGATCCAGGGTGGTGACATCATTGACTCCCAAGTGAGGGTGTATGAAGTGGGGATGGCCCGGCAGCACGATGATGATGATGATGTGAGTGTTAGTGGTGGTGGTGGTGGTGATGGTGATGCTGTAATGTTAGAAGCAGTGGTAGAAATTGTGTTTTTAGTATTGTGATAGAATTTGCAAGATGTCAGTAGTAATAGTAGCAGTTGTTGTTGTAGTAGTAGTAGTAGTAGTAGTAGTAGTAGTTCACAGTAATTGTAGTAATAGTAGTATTAGAGATACTGTAAATTCTAGTGTTAGTAGCAGTGGTGGTGGTGGTAGAAATAGTGTTTTTAGTAGTAGCAATGGTAGAGATTGTTGTCATATGAGTAGTAGTAGTAGAGATAGTGTAATTGTATTAGTAGTAGTAGTAGTAGTAGTAGTAGTAGTACCAGCAGCAGCAGTAGTAGTAGTAGTAGTAGTAGTAATAGTACCAGCAGCAGTAGTAGTAGTAGTAGTAGTAGTAGTAATAGTACCATCAG
>NC_087199.1:3140000-3167500 GCF_035594125.1 Scylla paramamosain
AGTGACAGACGTATGGTGGCCGTTGTAACAATATAATTATGGCACTGTGGACTGTATTACCTAAACCTTCCTGCGTGTGTGGGTGCATGTATGTGTGTGTGTGTGTGTGTGTGTGTGTGTGTGTGTGTACATGTGTTGGTGTGTAAATATCATCATTAGTATTATTTCATTTAGCTTTCATTTCAGAGTTTTATTTCTTTTCTCTTATTATTATTATTTTTTGTTTTCTTTTTTTTCTTTTATTTGTTTATTTATTTATTTATTTTATTTTATTTATTTATTTTTTTTTTTGAGATGTTTGGTTAGATTCTCCCTGTGTTTGTGTACATGCATGTCTGTGTGTGTATTTGGGATGTGCGTTTTTTGATATGTAAATAAAAGTGTGTTTTGTAATTAAAATTTCTGTGATGCCAAAATGAAAGTTTGTGTTTTCCTAAATGGGAGTGCTCTCTCTCTCTCTCTCTCTCTCTCTCTCTCTCTCTCTCTCTCTCTCTAAATTGATTCATCTTTCCCCTTTTTCTTCAGTGCTATATATGTCTTCAATTCTTCCTCACTTTTTCCCCTCTCATGTATCTCTCTCTCTCTCTCTCTCTCTCTCTCTCTCTCTCTCTCCTCACTTTTTGGAACACACAGGGCCACAGCACACAGCACGCATCACTCACAGCCAACCACATGTTCCGACCAAAACCACATTCACACATTTTGCTCTGCTTGCTACGACCAACTTGTCACACCACTGCGTCGCTTGGCTGGGCATGACACCTTCTGTGGCTTCACTGGTGCATCTGTTGGAGGTGCACACCCTGCCAGCATTGTGAGGTGAACAGGCTTGTTTACATACACTGTACTCCACTAACACCTTTAATTCACAGCACTCAAAGTTATGTATGAAATCTTTATAAGCACTCAGATGGGGATGACAAGGATAGATTTTACAATTTCTGGCCTGTTTGATGTTTGGACTGACTGTAGAGCAAGAGGAAATGCCCCAGTGAGCTTAGTGGTTAAGGGGCAACTGTACCAAGCAGCAGTAAATAAGCATTTTTTTTTTTCTCTCTCCCAATAGTTGCCATATAAGAACACAAGGGTTGGTGCAGGAAGCCATCAGGCCTACACGTAGCAGTCCCTGTATGAGACACACCTGCCTGTCTCCACCTGTCACGCCCATCCATACACTTGTCTAGTCTTCCAAAGCTCATAACAACATACAACACAAGAACACAAGGGTTGGTGCAGGAAGCCACCAGGCCTACACGTGGCAGTCCCTGTATGAGACACACCTGTCATCCCCATCCATACACTTGTCCAATCTTCTTTCAAGGCTCCCTAATGACTCAGCACTAACAGCCTGACTACTGAGTCCATTGCATTCATCCACCACTCTATTTGAGAACCAATTCCTTCCTGTCTCTTGAACCTAAATTTTTCAACCCATTACTTCTTATTCTATCCTGATTCCTGACCAAGAATTTTGACCATTTTGTGTTTCTGCCAGCAATACTGGGACAGAGCCTCACCGTAGGCCAGATGCAGTGTGTTGCTTCACCCAGACATTCACAGGGAGGCAGTGTGGAGTGAAAAAGAGAACATGAATAATCCTTTAATCATATCACAAAGAGGCATTTGTGGCTGGTAATTCATTGATCTTTTAAGTAAAAAATTAAAAATAATGCTTTTCCTATTACCTTTCTATCCCTGTACCAGGCCGGCTCAAGACAAGGCAACACACACACACACACACACAGTCATTAACATTCTTAGCTCTGTCAGCTCGTGGTGGGAAACGAACAGTAGTAGTAGTAGTAGTAGTAGTAGTAGTAGTAAGCAGCAGCAGCACCAGCAGCAGCAGCAGCAGCAGCAGCAGTCTATCCATCCCTATATACAGGGTGGCCCAGACAAAGCACCCCACCCATCCACACACACACACACACACACACACACCACAGCTAGCCACACACATTCACAGCACGGCCCCACAGCAGACACTTATCCCTGCCCCTTAATGATAGGTAAACAGATAAACAGCTTATTCAGTCAGCTTGTTAGAATCACAAAAACAAACATTTCTTGTCATTTACCACAGATAGACAGGTAAATAGAGATTAACAGGTAAATAATCAAATACAGTAGACTTGTTTTTTTTGGTAGGCATACAAAGCTGTACAACTTGCTCACCCACCTTTCTAAAATGACCAAAATTTATGCCTAGATAGATACATAGATTTATTTATCAGCCAAGGGAAGCTAAACAAACTGAATTAAGTTTGAAGCACCAAGCTAACACACACACACACACACACACACACACACTCACACTTCAATATCCAATGTCTGCCTTTCAAAAACAGGCTGGAAGTGATTTAAATCTTTCTCTTTTCCAATACTCCAGTTTATGCAACCACAACAAATGCAACACAGCCTCATTATGGAGAGTATTATGTTAAGGAAGAACCATCAGGAGGAGGGAGGAGGAGGAGGAGGTATGGAGGGAAAAACTAATATGAAGGAAGGGAAAATAACTCTGGTATGGAGGAGGAGGAGGGGGAAAAACTGGCATGGAGGAGGAAGGAAAAACAGCAGCATGGAGGAGAAAACTGGCATGGAGGAGGAGGAAGAGGAAAAAAAAGGGGAGAAATTCATACACACACAAAATAAATAAATAAATAAATAAATAAAATAAATATAAAAATGATAAAACAAAATAAATCATTGTATAAACAGACATAATAATGATAAAATACAATACAATCAATAAGTCCAGCAATAAAATAAGACAAAATCATAAACGCCAGAATCAATTTCAGAGAAAAAAAATAAAAATAAAAATGCAAGTCAAATTTAAGAATATCAAAATTTATTAATAAAAAGTAAATTACACACAAATTGAGAGAGAGGAGAGAGAGAGAGAGAGAGAGAGAGAGAGAGAGAGGAGAGAGAGAGAGGGGAGAGAGAGAGAGAGAGAGAGAGAGAGAGAGAGAGAGAGAGAGAGAGAGAAAACAAAGAAAGAAAAAATCAAACAGACAGACACCACCACCACCACCACCAGCAGCATCACCACTAATATCCATCATTGGAAAACGTGACACTCTTATAATCCGGATACTTCTTTTTCAGCAGGGTGACGGCAACACTGTGATCCGCCTTGCCGAAACCCTGAGAGTAGCCGTACACTTTGATGTTTCCTTCCGCTGCCTGGTGATTGATCCGGCCACCCCCAACACACTCACACGCCAGCCCCAGCCTCTCTATGTTGGGCATCACACGGTCGTACACATCTGAATGGTACTCGGCTGTCATGTACCTGTGTGGGGCAAGACAGGTGTGTTAGTGTGTGTGTGTGTGTGTGTGTGTGTGTGTGTGTGTGTGTGTGTGTGTGTGTGTGTGTGTGTGTGTGTGTGTGTGTGTGTGTGTTGTGTTCTTAATTGTTGCTATATCAAGTAAGTGTGTGGGAGAGGAGAGGAGATGGTGAGTTACTGTTTGTGTGTGTCTGTTAAGGAGTAGTCTCTCTCTCTCTCTCTCTCTCTCTCTCTCTCTCTCTCTCTCTCTCTCTCTCTCTCTCTCTCTCTCACACAAGCATAATCCTTTCTTCATTTTTCTTTTTTCTCTTCAAAATTCTTTCTCTTACACACACACACACACACACACACACACACACACACACACACATAATCCCTTCTATTTAATTTCAAACACTACATTCTCTCGCATTCCTACTCCTTTCAGTCCCTCCTCCCTCCTCCCTCCCCGCGATCTCTCCCTGTGACTCACCCGCGCACGATGTACTTGCTGGTCTCCTGTGCGGGGGCGGGGGGGCTGTGGTACACCTTGATGAGCACATACTTGAAGGTGCCCTCGTCAATATCCACATCCGCCACCTTGTCCAGTGCCTCGGCCATCCTGCTGCTGGGAGGGAACATTAAGTTAGGTTTCGTTTGGTTTGGTTACGTTGGGTTAGGCTACGTTAGGTTATGTATGATGTGGTCAGGTTAGATAGTAGCAATAATAACAACAACAACAACATAATAAAAATAATAATAATAATAATAATAATAATAATAAAATAATAATAATAATAGCTACAACACATGGCCGGCAAATACACCACACTCCCTAACATTTCCACTAATTTCTCCTATTTCCACGCGCCTGTCCCTGCTGAGGGTGTGGCAGGCTGCAGACAGGGTGCGACAGAGGGTGTGGGCGCCAGGTCAGGGTGAGGCAGGCGGAAATAAGTTGACAATTGCACAAAATGTTAAGACGCCGCCACTTACTCTGTCTCAGCTGACTCTTAATAACAGAGTAGGTTCGGTTTTGTCGACATCGGCGGATCTTTTTTTATTTAATTTCCTTTCTTTATATGTATTATTATATAATGTTAAATATTTTGAAGTAAAATGTAATAGTATTTCATTTTAAACTAATTACCGAAACGTGGGCTTTGTGGGGCGTGTAAATAAGCTTGTTGAGGCATTAAATGAAAGGGGCGTCCTTAAGACAACTTTAGTATACTAAGGTCTGGGAGGGGAGGGGAGATTAAAACAAAAGCAAGAGAAAAATGGCTAATATATCTAAAATAATACTCCTAATAAAACAACTCACGTCAAATATATTGCAATAAAATATAATAGTATTTTGTTATAAACTGAATATTCAAATAAGATGGTCTTTGGGCATGTAAATAGACAAGGTGAAAAACAAAACCAAAGAGGCAGCTTAAAGAAAACTTTAGTAGAGCAAAGGAATTAAAGTCAAAGCGGGAAAAAAAAAGATGACTAATGTATGTAGAAAACTCCCTTACTTGCATTACCTACAGAAAATATACAACAATGCATACAATGATATTTTATTTCAAATTAGTTATTTAAATACACTCTTTGTTTGGCGTGTGCAAGTCAATAAAGAGGATGAAACACAAAGCGGGAAATACTAAATAATTATACTTTTATATTCCAGAAGTAATAACAAAATGCTGGCGAGACAAATGTTAATGACTATATATAATTATAGGTCAGGAATAAGAGCATGTATGTTATGAGTGTACGAGTGCGTGGGTGAGACGATTTAAATTTTTGAGCTATAGTCGGGAAAAATTAAACCACTTGGATACAATATAAATCAAAAGATGGTATACTCTTTAAATCTGTATCATTTTTATAACTTAGACCTCATGACAGAAATGTGACTGGCGTGCTGGCGTGTCTGTGAGCGTGGATAATGGCATTGTAATGATATCATCCACAAACAAATCTAACTCAATAAAACCATCGAAGCAACACAAACTCCTAAATTCTATATTTATTTTTCATTTTAGAGCCATAACATAAAAAGGGGCGTCGTGCGTTCGTGAATATAGGCCTAGACAGATATTTCAAACTATAATTAAGAAAAAAACAACTCCATAACCATAAACCTAAACGTCACATCTATATTAATTTTATATTTTAGCCCTATGACAAGAAAATGGCTGTGAATATATCGTGAATATTAAGATATGCAAGAAAAAGAAGAAGAAGGAGAAGAAGAAGAAGAAGAAGAAGAAGAAGAAGAAGAAGAAAAAGAAAAAGAAGAAGAAGAAGGAAGGAAGGAAGAAAGGAAGAAATATACATCAAAGTATCCCAAACTCCCGGAATCTATATTAATTTATCATTCTAGGCCCATCATACCAATATGGGAGTGTCTGTGGGCGTCAATGTGGGCGCTGGTACATATATTTCAAGCCATAATAAAGAAAGAAAAAATCCATAAATACAAACCAAAACATTGTTCAGTCCTAAAATATGTATGAATTTTACAATTTTGACCCATAAGTCATGTATATGGGCGTGGTGCGGGCGTGTCTGTGGGCGTGAATATAGTTGTCAACATATCTTAACCAATAAACAAGAATAACTCAAGAACTACCCATTGAAACATTATGAAGTCCTAGAATCTATATTAATTTTCTATTTTAGACCCATGACAGGAAAATGGGCGGCGTGTGGGCGTGAACATGGGCGTATATACTGATATAATAATCCACGAACAAAAAAGCTAATACGTATTGAAACACCATAAAATTCTATAATCTATATTAATTTTTTATACTAGATCCATGACATGAAAATAGGCGAGGTGCGGGTGTGGGTGTGGGCGTGGTGGTGTCAGCCCCAAGTCGGCATCCTGAAGGCAGTCTTAGCGGCGCCTTGTTTACATGCAAATGGCGGCAGCGCGTCGGGCGAGAATCGTTATTTCTTTCCTCACTAGTTCCCCCGTGTGTGAGAGAGCCCCGCCCGCGCCCACACTTCCGCACCCCCGCCCACGCCCAGGTAGGCCTACGATCCCGCCCTCAAGTAACATAGGCCTAGGGAAAAGTCTTAATTTGGGAGAGTAATTGTATGATTTGTGGCAACCAATCCTTAGTTTTGAAATGGCCCCAGGAATTTGTGTGTTTGTGTGTTTGTGTTTGTTTGAGTTGAATTAGTTTGTTATTGATGTAGGTCATGTTACTTAACGTTTGTTTGTATAGGTTAGGTCAAAATTGTTAGGTTAGTCATGTGTTATTGTTTGTGTGTGCGTGTGTGTGTGTGCTTTGGTTTGTGTGTGAAATTGTTGTTTTGTTAAGTTTTAGGTTAGGTGGGATTAGGATTTTTGAGTTTTTGTTTGTTTGTTTGGTTCCATAAGATCCTTTAGGTTCGGTTTGTCATCACCCGCAGCCAGCCACTCACACCAGCCAGCCAGCCAGCCAGCCTTGTTTTGATGACAGGAAGGGGCAGGGCTTTGTTGGCCAGACAAGGTACACACACACACACACACACACGCACACACACACACACACACACACACAGCAGGGTGCGCAGTCTTCTCTAGTGACTCAGCTGTAGCCTTCATTTTGTCACATCACTGACTTGGACACAAATATACAAATACAAAATTGTGAGGATAATAATAATAATGATAATAATAATAATAATAATAATAATAATAATAATAATAATAATAATATTAATAACAATAATAATAGGTTGGCAAGTATTTCTCACTAAATGTCACAATGTCAAATAGAGTTATTCCTTCACTGTTGCATCAGTCTCAGCATGGCTGTTCTTGCCCCTCCCATCATACAGAGCTTCTCATTCTGTGTAATTTGAGCCTCATATTCACCCACCACATATTTATAATGCTGATGGTGATTTTTAAATATTTGTCTGATATTTGAAGCAAGCTGGCTCACTGCCATGACAACGCTGGGCTGTGACACACCCACTCATGTCGTGGCTGTGACACACCCACTCATGTTGTGGCTGTGACACACCCACTCATGTCATGGATTCCTTAGCCTTGCTGGACAGATTAGGTTTTCTTAGAATTAGATTGATTCAACTGAATTTTGTTTAGGAGAGGCACCAGCCAAGGACAACAAACTTAGAAGGAAGAGGCCCACTGAGGTGACAATCCCCAGATTCAAACAATCTTAAAGATTTAGAGGACAAGTGTGTTGAAGCCTCCCTCTTGAAGGAGTTCAAGTCACAGGAAGGAGAAAATACAGAAGCAGGCAGGGAGTTCCAGAGTTTACCAGAGAAAGGGATGAATGATTGAAAATACTGGTTAACTCTTGCATTAGAGAGGTGGACAGAATAGTGGTGAGAGAAAGAAAAAAGTCTTGTGCATGAACATGATAAGGCCCCTGTACAGAGTTAGCAGCTGGGGGAGGGGGGATGAAAAAAAAACTGGCAGAGACGTCTCAGAACACCTAACTTCATAGAAGCTGTTTTAGCTAGAGATGAGATGTGAAGTTTCCAGTTTAGATTATAAGTAAAGGACAGACCGAGGATGTTCAGTGTAGAAGAGGGGGACAGTTGAGTGTCATTGAAGAAGAGGGGATAGTTGTCTGGAAGGTTGTGTTGAGTTGATAGATGGAGGAATTGAGTTTTTGAGGCATTGAACAATACCAAGTTTGCTCTGCCGCAATCAGAAATTTTAGAGAGATCAGAAGTGAGGCGTTCTGTGACTTCCCTGCGTGAACTGTTTACTTCCTGAAGGGTTGGATGTCTGTGAAAAGACGTGGAAAAGTGCAGGGTGGTATCATCAGCGTAGGAGTGGACAGGGCAAGAAGTTTGGTTTAGAAGTCCATTGATGAATAATAGGAAGAGAGTGGGTGACAGGACAGAACCCTGAGGAACACCACTGTCAATAGATTTAGAAGAAGAACAGCGACCGTCTACCACAGCAGCAATAGAACGGTCAGAAAGGAAACTTGACATGAAGTTACAGAGAGAAGGATAGAAGCCGTAGGAGGGTAGTTTGGAAATCAAAGCTTTGTGCCAGACTCTATCAAAGGCTTTTGATATGTTCAAGGCAACAACAAAAGTTTCACCAAAATCTCTAAAAGAGGATGACCAAGACTCAGTAAGGAAAGCCAGAAGATCACCAGTAGAGCGGCCTTGACGGAACCCATACTGGCGATTAGATAGAAGGTTGTGAAGTGATAGATGTTTAAGAATCTTCCTGTTGAGGATAGATTAAAAAACTTCAGATAGGCAGGAAATTAAAGCAATAGGACGGTAGTTTGAGGGATTAGAACGGTCACCCTTTTTAGGAACAGGCTGAATGTAGGCAAACTTCCAGCAAGAAGGAAAGGTAGATGTTGACAGACAGAGCTGAAAGAGCTTGACAAGACAAGGTGCAAGCACGTAGGCACAGCTTCGGAGAACAATAGGAGGGACCCCATCAGGTCCATAAGCCTTCCGAGGGTTTAGGCCAGCGAGGGCATGGAAAACATCATTGCGAAGAATTTTAATAGGTGGCATGAAGTAGTCAGAGGGTGGAGGAGAGGGAGGAACAAGCCCAGAATCGTCCAAGGTAGAGTTTTTAGCAAAGGTTTGAGCAAAGAGTTCAGCTTTAGAAATAGATGTGATAGCAGTGGTGCCATCTGGTTGAAGTAGAGGAGGGAAAGAAGAAGAAGCAAAGTTATTGGAGATATTTTTGGCTAGATGCCAGAAATCACGAGGGGAGTTAGATCTTGAAAGGTTTTGACATTTTCTGTTAATGAAGGAGTTTTTGGCTAGTTGGAGAACAGACTTGGCATGGTTCCTGGCAGAAATATAAAGTGCATGAGATTCTGGTGAAGGAAGGCTTAAGTACCTTTTGTGGGCCACCTCTCTATCATGTATAGCACGAGAACAAGCTGTGTTAAACCAAGGTTTGTAAGGTTTAGGTCGAGAATAAAAGTGAGGAATGTACGCCTCCATGCCAGACACTATCACCTCTGCTATGCACTCAGCACACAAAGACGGGTCTCTGACACGGAAGCAGTAGTCATTCCAAGGAAAATCAGCAAAATACCTCCTCAGGTCCCCCCAACTAGCAGAAGCAAAATGCCAGAGGCAGCTTCGCTTAGGAGGATCCTGAGGAGGGATTGGAGCGATAGGACAAGATAAAGATATGAGATTGATATTGGAGGAGCCCAACGGAGAAGAAAGGGTGACAGCATAAGCAGAAGGATTAGAGGTCAGGAAAAGGTCAAGAATGTTGGGCATATCTCCAAGACAGTCAGGAATACAAGTAGGGTGTTGCACCAATTGCTCTAGGTCATGGAGGATAGCAAAGTTGTAGGCTAGTTCACCAGGATGGTTAGTGAAGGGAGAGGAAAGCCAAAGCTGGTGGTGAACATTGAAGTCTCCAAGAATGGAGATCTCTGTAAAAGGGAAGAGGGTCAGAATGTGCTCCACTTTGGAGGTTAAGTAGTCAAAGAATTTCTTATAGTCAGAGGAGTTAGGTGAGAGGTATACAGCACAGATAAATTTAGTTTGAGAGTGACTCTGTAGTCGTAGCCAGATGGTGGAAAACTCGGAAGATTCAAGAGCGTGGGCACGAGAGCAGGTTAAGTCATTGCGCACATAAACTCAGCATCCAACTTTGGATTGAAAATGAGGATAGAGAAAGTAGGAGGGAACAGAAAAGGGGCTACTGTCAGTTTTCTCAGACACCTGAGTTTTAGTGAGGAAAAGATGAGGTTTAGAAGAGGAGAGGTGGTGTTCTACAGATTGAAAATTAGATCAAAGACTGCGAATGTTATAGAAGTTAATGAAAAAAAAGGTGAGGGGGGGGGTGTCAAGACACTTAGGGTCGTTACCAGAAGAGCAGTCTGACCTGGGGACATTTGTGGTCCCCTCCCTAGATGGGGATTCCGAAGCTGGTGTAGGATTCACCATATTGAATGTAGAATTTTGAGTAGTGTGTGTGTGTGTGTGTGTGTGTGTGTGTGTGTGTGTGTGTGTGTGTGTGTGTGTGTGTGTGTGTGTGTGTGTGTGTATAGTTAGGTGCTTGTAGTTTTGTGTGAAGGAAGAGAGTTTTGTGTTTAGAGGGCAGGGTGTGACTGCCCCCTTGTGTTGTGAGGTCACAGCTGGGTTATTGATGAGTTGACAGCACCCGGGCCTGGAGACCTCACTGGGAGTACTTTCTGTTTTGGCTGGTGTCAGGTGTCAGGTGCCTCACTGCTTCCTCCTAGGTTAGGTTAAATTTAGTTAGTTAGGTTGGATTAGGCTAGTTAAGTTTGGTTAGATCAGTTTGCTTAGAATAGATTAGATTAGTTATGTTTGCTTAGCTCATGTTTTTTATTTTTATTTATTTATTTATTTATTTTTTGGGTTAGGTTAATTTAAGATAGTTTATTTATTTGCATTTTAAGTTAGGCAAATTTAAATTATGTTAATTTTTTTAGGCAAGGTTAGGTTAATGTGTGACCTTAAAACTGTTAACCCAGCTTGTAACTACATTGTGCAGGTGTTGTGCGATGGTGCTTTGACCTCCCTGGGTCTTTGTGGTGCTGATGTGAAAATGCCGTGGTGTTTTGTTTCTTTGTTATTGCTTATCTTTTAGGTCTGTTACTGTGTCCCTATTATCGGAGGCACTCTTTAGCAAATACCCTGCATCCACTGTGGTCTCAGGGTTGGAGTGGGTGCAGGACAGGGAACAGTCTCATTGTGAAGGGACAGGGGTGGACCAGTGTGTGCTGTGGGGGCCTTGCTGTGGGTGTGTGTGGCCAGCTGTGGTGTGCCTAAGCTCCTGGGGTGTAGTAGGCTGGTCCATGAGACTGTCACTTTCCCCAGGGGATGACGGGGCTGAGAGTGTGTGTGTGTGTGTGTTTGTTTGTGAGAGAGAGAGAGAGAGAGAGAGAGAGAGAGAGAGAGAGAGAGAGAGAGAGAGAGCAAGCATGTGATTGCCAGCCAGATACACAGGGTGTAACATGAGTTGGTGCAGATATTGCCTGAGGTAAAAGTTCATGTTATTCTGAGTGGAAAGTGTTCTGTGCACATGTGCATTTTGAGGTGTTGTTTAGTTGTGGCATGAAATTCCTGTGACCTGGCAGTGGATGCAGTGCCTGGGTGAGGTGGGGATCTGAAATTGTGAATGATTCAGGTGTGATTTCTACAAGTCTTGGAGCTTTGCAGCATTCCGTGACAAGACGAGCGACAGCAGCAGACCAGTACTGATTACCGGCGAACATTACACAGCGACAGCATGGATGTGATAAAACAACAAATAAAATAACACGCTGCGTGGTGCAGTGCACTGCCTGGGCAGGAAGTGGGAAGCAGCAAGACTGACAACTAATCAGCTGATTGTTACTCAGTTTATAGCTTCCCTCTAAGACAGTGACAGTGAATATGTTAAGATTGTACTGCTTGACTCAAAAGTGATGTGGAGTGTGTGGAAGTGGTGTTTCTCTGCCATAGTTTCCTGCCCAGCCGGTCGTTGTGTCTGTCACCCGTGAAGACTTGAATTTCTTGCCACGTCTAAACAATGCCTGAAAATGCACGTGTGCACAGGATATTTTCAACTTTGAATAATCTGCATGTTCACCTCCTGCAAAATCCACAGAAACCTGTTACACCCTGCAGATAGATTGTTGTTGTTGTTGTTGTTGTTGTTGTTGTTGTTGTTGTTGTTGTTGTTGTTGTTGTTGTTGTTGTTCCAAACCTAATCTAAAGATCTCTCCCCACAGTGAAGCAGTGTGAAGACCAGCTCCCATTGGTCAAGCAAGGTGCCAGCCTGCATCCCGTTAGCTAAGACAAGACTTGGAGCTACAGGACTGGACCACTTACAACACTGCACTGCTGGTGAGAGAGAGAGAGAGAGAGAGAGAGAGAGAGAGAGAGAGAGAGAGAGAGAGAGAGAGATGTTTGAAGGGAAAAATATATATCTTAAAAGGTTATGGTTGTTAAGCAAAGGGAAAGAAGGAAATTGATTAGAGAGAGAGAGAGAGAGAGAGAGAGAGAGAGAGAGAGAGAGAGAGAGAGAGAGAGAGAGAGAGAGAGAGAGAGGGAGAGAGAGAGAGAGAGAGAGAGAGAGGGGTGAAAATGAAAGGAAAGATGGAAGAGCCAGAGGCAAAACAGGAAAGGAGAGAGATTGAAAGCAAATGAAGAAGGAAGAGGTGCACAAAAAAAAGAAGGTAAGAGAGGAGTAAGGAGGAGAGGTGAGAGGGAAAAGAGGAGATGAAAAGGAAGGAATAAGAAGTGATAAAAAGGAGGGATGGAAAGAAGGAAGGAAGAGAAAAGATTTAAAATGTTACAATATTGAGTTCAATTTAGCTTAGAACCTGTTGACAACCATGTTACAATTAATTAGCTCCTTCCTTCCTTCCTTCCTTCCTTCCTTCCTTCCTTCCTTCCTTCCTTCCTTCCTTCCTTCCTTCCTTCCTTCCTTCCTTCCTTTTTCGCTTCTTACTCCTTCCTTCTTTTTTATATCCTCTTTTCCCTCTTACCTCTTCTTAATCCTTCCTTCCTTTTTCATCTCCTTTTCTCTCACCTCTTCTCCATAATCCTTCCTTCCTTCCTTCCTTCTCACCAGTGCCCCCCGAAGAACACCCCTAAGGAAAGCCACATGTACAGTACAAGCTACAAACATTTTGCTTTTCAATTAACTAAGAGAAATAAAGAAAAAAAACAATGAGCATGAGTAGGCTGCCTCTCATTGCCTCTGTTTTCACCAGTGTTGCAAATTTGTGAGTGGCAGCAATCCAAGTAAAAGTGAAACTGGCTGACAAAGTATGACTGTCTATTGGTTAAGGTAATTATAAATGCTTACTAGATCTTGTTTGCTTTTGGTGTAAAATTAACAACTTTTATTAGTATCTAAGTGAACACCAAAAGTAGAAGTAGTCATTTGCACAAACTAACAATTAAAAATGAACTAAATGACAAAAAAAAAAATTTCTTTGCAGATTCCGAGTCTGGGCATGTGTGTGGGTTCACGTGTGCGCGTGCACGCACATGTGTGTGTGTGCGCATGTGCGTGTGTGTGAGTTGTGTGTGTGAGGAAGTAGAGGCATAATTGAGTGTGTGTGTGTGTGTGTTTGTGTGCGCACACGCACTTGTGTGTGTGTGCGTGTGTGTGTATGTATGTGTGCGTGTGTGTGCATATATGAAGGTGTGCTGGCAGAGAGGAAGAGAGAGATAATCATCAGGAGGAAAGTGAGAGTGAGAAATTCTTTGATTGTGAGAGTGTGAGAGAGATTAATTGTTTTTGTTCATGGGAGAGAGAAAGATTGACTGACGTGAGAGAGAGAGAGAGAGAGAGAGAGGGGAAGGGAGAGAAATCTCGTGCAGGAAGACGAACAAGAAGAAACCGTGTCAGCATTGGGTGGAGTGTGGGAGTTGGAGGAGGAGGAGGAGAGCAGAGGCAGTGGAGGCCGACCAACACCTGTGGACAGCCCTAAGAGGAGGAGGAGCAAGAGGAGGAGGACATGCACCACCATGGATATCCCTCTTGACCTGAAGCTGTTCATGAACAACACCACCCAGAAGGTGTACAAGTGTGACCAGTGCAATGCCTCCTACTCGGACAAATCTTACTTCGACCTGCACAAGCAGACGCACCAGAAGGGCGGCGGCGGCGGCGGCGAGAATGGCGGGGAGGGCGAGGTGGAGGCGGAGGAGCTGCCGGCCACGGTGCAGATCGTGATGCCGGCGCCTGCCCACCAGCATGACCCACAGGTCCTGCAGGAGCAGCAGCAGCTTACCGCCTTCAAGCGTGCCTACGGCGGTGAGCTGCACCAGATCTATGAGATAACACCCTCCACGCGCTATCAGGTGGTGACCTCCGGCACGCCCCACGTGCTGACGGCCGTCACCCTCACCTCACTGCCTGTGCAGGTCTCTGGCACCGTCACGGGCCAGGTCACCTCACTGCCGTCCTACACCACGCCCACCTATGTGTTGACGGAGCAGCCAGCTGCCCCGCAGCAGGGGGTGGCTGCCCCCCGCACTGCCACGCTGCACCAGGATGTGACTCAGCAGCAGCAGCAGCAGCAGCACCAGGACCACCACCACCATCACCACCACCAACAGGCAACGGTGCAGCAGCAGCAACAGCAGCAGCAACAACACCAACACCAACACCAACAACAACAACAACAGCAGCAACAACAGCAGCAGCAGCAGCAGCAGCAACAACAACAACAACAACAACAACAACAACAACAGCAGCAGCAGCAGCAACAACAACAACAACAACAACAACAGACCACTGTACAGCATCAGCAGGCCACTGTGCAGCAGCAGCAGCAGGCCACGGTCCAGCAGCAGGCCAGTGTGCAGCAGGGCGGGCAGCAGCAGCAGCAGCGGCTGGTGATTGCGCTGGACCCAAAGGAGCGGCCGTACAAGTGTGACCAGTGCACGGCATCATTCATTGACCACGGGGAGCTGGTGGAGCACAAGAAGAAGCACAGCGGGGACGGCCCCTTCACCTGCGAGGACTGCCACTTTACCTTCATGTACAAGAGTCACTTCCGCAGCCACAAGACACGCTGCCTCAAGAAGCGCGCCCTCATGCCGCACCCACCCAAGCCCATCCTCAACCCCGGCCCCATCAAGCGCCAGTTCCCCACCCACCAGACACCTCAGAAGGCCCAGCCCCCTGCCCCTCAGCAGCCACCGCCCCCGCCGGTGCAGCACCACCACGCCCCAGCCGCTGCCACCCGCACCGGGGGCCGCACGGGGGGCCAGCACACCCGCCAGGCCTCGGGAGGTGGCACCCCCTCCTTCAATCCCAGCAACCCCACCTTCAAGCGACAGCGCAAGGAACAGCGGCTGGACCGGCCCTTTGAGTGCCAGGAGTGCGACGCATCGTTCCAGACGGCGCAGGACCTGCAGACCCACAAAGCCAAGCACACTGGTGAGGGCCCCTTCAAGTGTGAGGAGTGCCGCTTTGTCTTCCTCTACCGCAAGCTGTACGAGGCGCACCGCCGCCGCTGTGAGAAGAAGCGCAAAGACCTTGGCCTGGCCGCTGCCACCACCCAGGCACAGCCCCAGGTCCAGGCTGTGCAACAGCAGCAGCAACAACAACAACAACAACAACAGCAGCAACAGCAGCAGCAGCAGCAGCAGCAGACCACAACCACGGTGGCAGCGCCAGCCCAGGTGGTGCAGACAGTGGCGGGACAGCAGGTGCAGATCCATGGCGGCCGTGCCACACTGGCGGCTGCTCCCACCACAGTGCAGCTGTCCGGCCCCATCCAGATTCATGCCACGGCCGTGCCAGGCCACCCCCAGGCTGCTGTGATAGACATGCGGTCGGTGCAGGGTGGGCAACAGGGGCAGCAGGTGCAGACGCTGCAGCACCCCGCACTCATAGAGCAGGTGATTCACGTCACACCGGTGCCCACCACGCTGCCCGGCGGCCGCCAGGAGATCAAGTACGACATCGTGCAGAATCCTGTGGACGTGTCTGACGTGAACCAGATCATGAACCTCATCAAGGTGAAGGGACACCCACAGTAGTGCCAGACAGCTGCTGCTGCCTTCTCTAGCTGTGCCGTGTTGCTCACAGGGTGACACAGTGCCAGCTGGTGCCATCCCGCCCCCCAGGCACCCAGCGCTGCCTGGCATGTGACGCGGTGTGTGCACTGCGTCTGCAGGAAGTTGCTCGTGTGTGAATGCGTCTGGTGCTGGACAGACAGACAGACACAGACGGGTGTGCAGTGTGTAATGAACAATTTTACCTCCCAGGGGGCGGTGCCCCACCCCGGGTCCCTCAGGAGTGCCAGGCCGTGCAGCAATCACAGCGGTGCCGCAGCCCCACGCTGTGCTGCGCTGCGCTCCGGGCGCCGTGTTAGTCTATTTTTTTTATCGTTCCTTAATCTGTAAGACAAGATAACAAGTAAAGATGACAAGAAGGCAGCCTTTCTCTCCACACACCCTGTGGCTGTGAGCTTTTGTAGTGGTGGTGGTACTAGTAGTAGTAGTAGTAGTAGTAGTGAAATAGTGACAGTAGTACAGTGAGTGGTAGTGGTGGTGGTGGTGGTGGCAGCAGTGGAGTACAAACAGTAGGAAGTAGGAAGTGTCATTGTTACCCGCCGTGTGTTGTGTTCTCCTCTGCGTGGTGGAGCTGTCCCTCCACCTTGCTGTGCATCGCTGCCTCGGCCAGCCAGCAGCACACTCCTTGCTCCCACTGACCACCACCAACTCAACCTTGTCTGTCCATCTGCCAGCACACCTTCAACACCTTGGCCACCACCACCACCACCACAACCTCCTCCACATGTCTGCCATCTTGTTCTTTCCACCAGCCTTCCTCTCTCACTACCTTCAGTTTTACACCTTTTTTTTCACAACTCTTTACTCACAGTGTGTACCTGTACTGCTTCTCTCTCCTCATTTCCGTGCATTCCATCAGTATATGTGCACTCAAACAACTCTCTCACTTTTATTCCTCCTTCAGTATGATGCTTTTTTTCACAAACTCTTCACTTTCACTCTTCACAGTGAGGTCATGTCATCTCTGTGTACATTTCCACTCATTCCATCACTAAATCTGTCTTCACTTGCATTCACACTATTTCTTTCACATGCACTCACTGTTTATTTACTTTTTTTTTTTCTCTCCACAACGTGACTGTAAAATCTCTGCGTTTTATTTTCACTCATTCCATAACAAATGGGGACTGCCACAAGTAGGCCTGATGGCTTCCTGCATCAACCCTGTGTTCTTGTATGTTGTTATGAGCTTTGAAAGACTGGACAAGTGTATGGATGGGGATGACAGGTGGAAACAGGCAGGTGCATTTTATACAGGGACTGCCACCAACCCTTGTGTTCTTGTGTTGCATGTTGTTATGAGCTTTGAAAGACTAGATAAGTGTTTGGATGGGGATGAAAAGTGGACACAGGCAGGTGTGTTGTATACAGGGACTGCCACGTGTAGGCCTGGTGGCTTCCTGCACCAACCTTGTGTTCTTGTGTTCATAATACTGTTCTCTACACACTTCCATTGCTCTCACCCTCTCTCATCTTGTCAAGCTCTCTCTCTCTCTCTCTCTCTCTCTCTCTCTCTCTCTCTCTCTCTCTCTCTCTCTCTCTCTCTCTCTCTCTCTCTCTCTCTTATACAGACAGTTAATCTCACCCTCTCAGAATCAATGACTCACTCTTGTCAGTTTCTTAATACATTCAATTACCTCCCTCTGTTAATTTGTAGCACTTCACTTGATAATGTGTCTGGTTTCATTGTCTTGTCATTTTTAGTAATGTCGGCCATGTTTGTACCCTCCCACAATTCTGATTACTATTGCTGTTTTAATTTAGCATTTTACTTGCTGTGAATGTTTGTTTTGTGGCACTTCTTTTCTTTTCTTTAACTTTGTGACTGCCACTTGGTACACCTTTCCCTAATCACCAATCACTGAGAAATCTTTACTTGTTCTGCAGCCACACCCAATCTTTAATTGCAAAAAGTGTTTTCATCCATAACTTTCTTGCAGATCCTTATAAAGACTGTGTATGGTGGTGATTATTATCTTCTAGCAAAGTGAAAGGGTTAAATCACTCTCTCTCTCTCTCCCTCTCTTTTCTCAAAATAATTCCTTCCATTTCTATAAATCTCTCTTCTCAAAAATCCTTCTTTCTTTAAATCTCTCCTCAAAATCCTTTCTTTAAATCAGTCTTTCTAAGTAATTCCTTCCCTTTCTTCATCATAAATAAAATTTTCTCTTTTTCAAAATTCTTTCCCTTTTAGACCAATCTCTCTCTCTCTCTTTCCACACTGCTGCTGTGCTCTGCTGCTTGCCTCCTGTCAGTGTTGGCAGAATGCAACCACCTGGATCTTCATACACTCATCTTCCTCTCATACATCTTGCAAGTAATGTATGGCTATCTTTCACATTTTAAACTTGCCTTTTAGCTTTACCAACTTTTTTCTCTTTTACCTCTTAAAAGTGATCATTTGCCATGCCTCTCACGTGTACAGAGCCATTTCTTTCTCTCTTGCCTCTTAAAAGTGATTTGACATGCCTCTTGCTTCTGTTAACTTTCTCTTGTACCTGTAAAGTGATTGGCATGCCTCTCTTTTCTATTTCTCTCTTACCTCTTAAGTGATTATATGAAGTTTTCATTTGTACCCATTTCTTTCTCTTACCTCTTCAGTGATAATTTGACATGCTTTTCTCTTCTATAAACTCACTTCTCGCTCTCACACCCCCTAAGTGACTTGTCATTCAAAGATTTCACCAATTTCTGCTTCAATGTCTCCACACACACCACCTCCCCTCTTCTCAGTCTCTCACTCGGTTCCAAAAGTGTAACATTCATGACTTCAAGACCTCCTAGCTTGACTCAGTGGGATTGCTACAAAGCCACAAGGGTTAACTTGACAAAACACAAGCAGTAGTAGCAGCAGCTCATCTCTATACCAGGCTGGCAATCACACGCGGGGCAGCCCATACAAGGCACCAAACAAACACATACACACCCTCACATCTTCACACTCTTAGCCCCATCACCCCTGGTGGGGAGGGTAGCTCTGTAAAACGCAACCATCCAACAAAGCCACAGAACAAACACAAAATCACACACACCCATCCGCCTAACAAAGGCAAGCCACACGCATGAACACAAACACACATCCAATCGTCCAACCAAGCGAACCATCACTAAACTAGCACTCCCAATAGAACCACACACACCCATCCATTTAACAGGGAAAATATAAAAGAATACATCCATCCTTGCAAGATATAACAACCCCCCTCAAACACACACACACACACACACACACACTATCAAGGAAACCATACCAGCAAGACACACACACATCCTCATAACGTTTATTTAATCCTGCCACTGCGTCACACTCTAAGCAGCGTGCCTGGGGTCCTTCTTGGTACCGCGGATCAGACCGGTCCTGCGGGCAGCGATGAGACCAACCTTCCTACCGGCACACTTTCCTCGGGACACGGTGGAAGCCTTGCCAATGTGCTGGTGGTTACCTCCTCCGTGCGGATGCTCTACCGGGTTCATGGCCACACCGCGAACCTTCGGCCAACTGTTCCTCTTCACGCGGTACTTGTGGTAAGCACGGCCGGCCTTCAGGATGGGCTTGTCAATACGTCCACCACCCGCCACGATACCTGAGGGTGGGTTAGGTTAGGTTTGAGGGTGAAGGCTTACTGGTTAGGTTAAGTTTGGTTGGGTTGGTTCAGGAGTGCTAACTCTACGGTAGCAGACCGTAGAGTTAGGTTAAGCTAGTTGTGGGGCTGTGTAGGCTGCAAGATTAATGGGTGAGGATGCAGCAGTGTCTATGAGTGGCAATAAATAAAGATGGTGCCAGAACTGAAGGAAAAGAATTTTGAAGTGACATGAGATTAACAACACTGGCAGAGAGAAGAGAAAGGGGAGACTTGATAACAATGTACAAATTAATTAAGCATTTGGAAAAGATAGACACTCAAGTTTTGGAGATACATATGAATGAGGGAACAAGATGTACAAGAGGACATACAAAAACATTAAAAACAGTATATATCTCAGTGACATCAAGAAATATATTTTCTCATACTGAAGCATTGATTTGATGCATTGATCTCTGGAACAGTTTAAGTGAGGCGGTGGTCACAGCTGTTAGTGTGACAAAATTTAAAGAAAAATTGGATAACAGCAGATATGGAGACAGGACAAATGACCTTTAGCTCAGACCTGGTCCAATACAACTAGGTAAACACACACACACGCACCAATCATGGCACGGTTGGCAGAGGGCAGCACTTTCTTGGCGCCGGAGGGCAGCTTCACCCTGGTCTTCTTGGTCTCTGGGTTGTGGGCGATGACTTGGGCATAGTTGCCAGAGCCACGTGCGATGCGGCCGCGGTCACCTGTCTTCTCCTCCAGGTTGCACACGATGGTGCCCTCAGGCAGCGTGCCGATGGGCATCACGTTGCCCACGTCCAGGTTGGCTGTGGATGAGGCAAGTTGTACACAAGAACACAAGGGTTGGTGCAGGAAGCCATCAGGCCTACACGTGGCAGTCCCTGTATGAAACACACCTGCCTACTTCCACCTGTCATCCCCAACTTGTCTAGTCTTCCAAAGCTCATAACATAAAACACAAGAACACAAGGGTTGGTGCAGGAAGCCACCAGGCCTACACGTGGCAGTCCCTGTATGAGACACACCTGCCTGTCTCCACCTGTCACGCCCATCCATACACCTGTCCAATCTTCTTTCAAGGCTCCCTAATGACTCACCACTAACAGCCTGACTACTGAGTCCACTGCATTCATCCACCACTCTATTTGAGAACCAATTCCTTCCTGTCTCTTTCTTGAACCTAAATTTTTCAAGCCTGAACCCATTACTTCTTGTTCTCTCCTGATTACTGATCCTGAGAGTTTTACTGACGTCACCCTTGTTACGTCCCCTGCACCACTTCCACACTTCCATCAGGCCCCCTCTTAACCTGCGCCTCTCTAAGGAATGGACAGTTCAAAGCTTCTCTCTCGTAAGGAATGCCCCTCATCCCCTGCATCCTTTTAGCCAACCTCCTCACAGCTGACTCTAACAGACTGCGGCCTTCCTGTCACATGGGTAGTTGTAGTAAGAGGCAGTTACATAGGGAGAGAACGCTCCTTAGTCTGCTGGGATGGAGGCTAGTAGTAGTAGTAGTAGTAGTAGTAGTAGTAGTAGTAGTAGTAGTAGTAGTAGTAGTAGTAGCAGTAGCAGTAGTAGTAGTAGTGGTAGTGGTGATATACTATGACCCTCCCCCCCCTACAAGTCGTGTTCGTCAGCCCCAGAACACCCCTAGCTGCAGTGAGGCCTTGTTTCCTCTACCCTGGCTGATGCACGATGGCCTCACAGTGTTAGGCTTCACTGCACACCTCCCCTGCCCAGCCTGACCCCCTCCCTTCCCCTCTGCTGGCATCAAGTTGGGCTTCGAATGTGTGTGTGTGTGTGTGTGTGTGTGTGTGTGTGTGTGTGTGTGTGTGTGTGTGTGTGTGTGTTCAAATATGGTTATAAATTTCATGAAGTGAGTGAGCAAAAGAGGCACGTGACCCATGACTTGTGGGCCTGGGCATGTACTGCTACTACTACTACTACTACTACTACTACTACTACTACTACTACTACACCTCCACAAATATTATCCCTAAATTCCTTTCTCCTCTTCTTACTCCTCCTCCTCTGTCTCTCCCCCCTCACTACCACTTCACCTGCTTATCCTCCCACTACCACCACCACCACAGTAAGACCACACAAGAATCAAGGTTCGGGTGTTGTCAGCGTTGCCAAGCCTCCTAAATGAGCGGTGTTGCCACTTGACACGGTTTTAAGAGTAACCACCAGAAAAACAGCACTTGTTCTACTGATGCTTCTTCAAACACAACTTCCAAAACTTGCCAACTTTTTTATCAGCACCGTAAAGCAAGTGTGCCACCTTTCCTTGTGAGTGTGTTATCCAGTGACTTTCCTTCTCTTTGATAGATATTTACATTCAATCGCTGTAGCAGTAGATATTCACCTATTAGTGCCCCTCTCTACATACATCACAGCTGTTACACATCGCTGACTGGGGAAGCATGGCAGCGCTGATCCAAACCTTGATTCTAGAGGTGGTGATAGTAGTAGTAGTAGTAGTAGTAGTAGTAGTAGTAGTAGTAGTAGTAGTAGTAGTAGTAGTAGTAGTAGTAGTAGTGGTGGTGGTGGTGGTGGTGGAAATAATGCTAATTACAATGAACAAAGAAATCATATCACTGGAGACAGGCAGACATTATTACCCTTTTGGCCATAAAAGAGAGAGAGAGAGAGAGAGAGAGAGAGAGAGAGAGAGAGAGAGAGAGAGAGAGAGAGAGAGAGAGAGAAATTTTAAACACTCCTTCCTGACACACACACACACACAGCCTCACCCTTCTTGCCGCAGTAGACAAACTGGCCAGAGTACATTCCCTCAGCAGCCAGGAACAGCTCCTTGCGGGTCTTGTAGCGGTAGGGGTCGCGGAAGTGCACCTCAGCAATGGGGGCGCCACGGCCTGGGTCGTGGATGATGGTCTGGTGGGGGCAGGGTGGTGATTTGTAAATAATAATGTTAACGTGGTCTAAGTATGTATTGTTATAATTAAAGCAAATATAAATTACTAATGAGAAGCCAAGTGTTTTGTTCCAGCCTCCCTCTTCACCTGTCCTCCTCATTCCCTCCCTGGCAGACACAACACAGCCGGCATCTCCATGGCACGTTAACAATTTACACAACTCGCAAAACTTGTCAAGACACGTGAGCAGGGAGCGCGTCACCCACTGCCACACACAGCAGCACTGCCAACGCTGTGAAGGGTGACGCAACAAATGTGACCTGTTGAACTGTGTGATGAGAGAGAGAGAGAGAGAGAGAGAGAGAGAGAGAGAGAGAGAGAGAGAGAGAGAGAGAGAGAGAGAGAGAGAGAGAGAGAGAGAGAGAGAGAGACTAGACAAGATGGGGATGAGGTGCAAACAGGCAGGCATTTATACACAGACTGCCACGTGTAGGCCTGATGGCTTCCTGCACCAACCCTTGTGTTCTTGTGCTGTGCTGATATAATGAGGCAGGGACCCCAGCACTCACCTTGATGATGCCGCGGATGTAGCCGTGCCTCTCAGCATAGTCCACGGGCCTCAGCGCTGGCTTGCCCTTACGGTGGTGGGTGTGGGACTTGAACACCGACCCTGCACCCTTCCTCTGTGCCCGAATGACTCGCCCCATCGCGCCACGCCTGAAACACACACCAATGAGGACCCTTCTCTCTCTCTCTCTCTCACACACACACACACACACACACAGCTCAGTAAATAGCAAAGGGCATTTACAATAAGCTATGCAGGTTTTTAAGGGTGTTTTGTTATTGTTATCATCATCATCATCATTATTATTATTACACACACCACCCAGCCTACACACACAGCTCAGTAAATAGCAACGGGCATTTACAATAAGCTATGCAGGTTTTTAAGGGTGTTTTCATGGTTGTAGTGACAGATTAACAAGATTTCTATAGTGTGAACAGGAGAAACACTCTTGGTACCTCATCTGATCATCTCTGTGGCTTCTGAAAATAGTGAGGATGATGATGATGATGATAGCAATGTGTGGTGGTGATGGTGGTTGTGAGACAGAACCCCCCCACCCCCCCCACTCTGAAACACTGCTCTCTCACCACAGTTCATATGCAAGGCCACAGAGACGACTAGCTGGGTTCCCAAGGGTGTTTCTCCTGTTTGTAATGCAGAAAGCTTGTTAACCTGTCACCTGAACTGTAAAAATACCCTTTAAAAACCTGTGTGTCTATAGTCCCTCCCTCCACTCCACTCTTCCACAGGCCTTCAATGTGTCGGAGGAGGTGGTGGAGGCCAGCGTGGAGTACCAAGAGTGTTTCTCCTGTTCGTAATGCAGAAAGCCTGTTAATTCCTCTCTAGAACTGTAAAAACATCCTTAAAAACACGTGTAGCTTCAACTAGAGCCTTTGGAAAGTAGCCGAGTTAGACAAATGTTTCAGAATATGGCTTGACTGAACCATGTAGGCTGTGTGTGTGTGTGTGTGTGTGTGTGTGTGTGTGTGTGTGTGGAAGACCTGTGGACAGCATGTGGAGGACAGGACAATGAGACCAGTGGTAAGGCTGTGGAAGACTTGGGGACGGTGTGGAGGACCCTAGCCTAACGTAACCAGATCTAACAGCTCAGCCTAACCTAGCCAAACTTCTAACCAAATCCTAACCTAACCTGGACTTAACCTAACCCAACCCTAAGGAAGAGAACAAGTAAAATAACAAACCAGCAATAACCTAACCTCACACTGCCAAAAATTCACTGCAATCACAAGACATACGATTAAATAAAATAAATTAATACGAAACCACCATTCCTTCACAGCCTGTCATATTTAGCGGAACTCCACTCTAATTTCTCACTAATGCACGCCTCCACTAGCCTCAAAGTCCACCTAATCCACACCCAAACACGCCTTACAACTATCCACCCACTCACTATCTACCAAACACCAATAATTCACCCACCGCCACACGCCTGCCCAATGTTTACCTTCCCGACCCGCCACACACGTCCTCACTTATTTCGCTTTTCTCGCATCATCCATTACTCTCCATTTATTTTTAGGCGTGTGGGTGATAATCGGATGGTTGCACTATTTCCTGGTATGGCGTGCATGGTGGTGGGTGAAGAGGATGGGGAGATAATTGGAGATATTTAGGAAAGTTTGCCGCCGGAGACAGACCTGTGTTGGGGTTGATGTGGAAAGGCTGAAGCGAAAAGTGACTGTCGCGATGCGCTCTTTATTTATTTATTTATTTCTGTTATTTAGTTATTATTCATGTTATTCATTTATTTATTATGGTTGTTATTAATTTTTATTACTTTGTTATTAATTTTCTTGCACGTTTGCTGCTGTTCTTTTTTTCACTTTATCAACATGTTCAATAGTTATTCATGGCTATTATTGTACTTCCTTAATTATTTATGTTATTCATTATTATAGTAATTTATATTGTTTACCAAAGTTAATTATGCTTATTGCCATCCACGTGCGTATTTGCTTGAGTTTAGCTATATATGTACAACCACCAATTTTAAAAACAAGCACTCTGCAAAGGAACACAAATGACAAAAAAAAAAAAAAAAAAAAAAATATGCAGATTAGATTAAGGGAATAACGCGCAACACTCAGACAAAAGAGAACAGGGAAAAGAAAATGAATGTTTGATTGATTGCTTTACTTATTGCTGTATATAAGAAGCGCAGAGGATACGTGCTAAAGGGAACAATAGCAATAATAATAATAATAATAATAATAATAATAATAATAATAATAATAAAACGAATTAATTGACTTTAATTCATTCTAAATATTTAGCACATTCAAGAGAAAAAGAAAAAATAGAAAAATAGAGAATAATTATTTAAAAAATATATATATATATTTATATGAAGGAAATTGCACATACAAAACTTGAAATATAGGAAAATTATAATAATTGAACATATTTATAACTAACAAATGATGTACTGAAAGACTGCAATAGACAGAACACACACACACACACACACACACACACTCCATCACCATCTGTACAATGAAAGACAGGGCAACACACACACACACACACACACACACTGACCACAAGACAAATGAGATACAGAAAAAGTAAATACCACAAATCTGACATGTTTCTACTGTAAAATAATATATATAATTCAAGAAAGAGATGGGCTGTGAATCCCCCGCATTCAAGAAGGCAATTGATGTGCCACAGAAAAGAACTATCAAGGAAATTAGAGACGACATGAGTGCAAGGAAAGCTGCTGGACTGGATGACAGAGAAATTAAAGTAATAATTAGACACAAGTAGGAGAATCAGTTTGCCTCCAGTTACGTTTACAATAAAAAAAAAATAGATAATAATAATAATAATAATTGTGATTGAGTTTGGAAGAGCAGGCAGAGGACTTCAGGGCAACACAAACTTGGAGGAGGATAATAAAGGAATGAAAGTGGGAAAGAGGTCTGAAGGAGTGTTCATATCTGACATGTCAATGAGAAACACGTGGATACATTTTTGGAGACGTATTGACACACGTGGATGAAGAAATGGCCAAGAAACTGATGGTCACTCTGAAAATGCCATGACAGCACAAAAACAACAAAAAAAAAGAAGAAAAAAAACACCATGAAGTTTGAAAAGATTAAAATACTAGCGATAAAATTTGCCCCAAGCTTGTCGAAAACGCCGCAAGGGGAGAGGCTAGCACCATTGGAATTGACAACTCTGCAACAAAGATGGCAAAGAGAAAACTTGATAATTTACAGATTCATGGAATAAAGAAGATAGAGAAAAAACTTGATAATTTACAGATTCATGGAACAAAGAAGAGAAAGAAAAAAAACTTGATAATTTACAGATTCATGGAACAAAGATGGCAAAGACAAAACTTGATAATTTACAGATTCATGGAACAAAGAAGAGAAAGAAAAAAAAGCTTGATAATTTACAGATTCATGGAACAAAGAAGAGAAAGAAAAAAAAAGCTTGATAATTTACAGATTCATGGAACAAAGAAGAGAAAGAAAAAAAAAGCTTGATAATTTACAGATTCATGGAACAAAGAAGAGAAAGAAAAAAAAAACTTGATAATTTACAGATTCATGGAACAAAGAAGAGAAAGAAAAAAAAAGCTTGATAATTTACAGATTCATGGAACAAAGAAGAGAAAGAAAAAAAAAACTTGATAATTTACAGATTCATGGAACAAAGAAGAGAAAGAAAAAAAAAAGCTTGATAATTTACAGATTCATGGAACAAAGAAGAGAAAGAAAAAAAAAACTTGATAATTTACAGATTCATGGAACAAAGAAGGGAGAAAAGAAAACCTGATAATAATTTACATATCCATGCATAATATTGACGTAATGGAGAGAGACCTTATAAAGTGGGACATGACAGATACAAAAGGACATGGAAGGGAGATTAAAAAAAAAAAAAAAGATAGTTACAGAAAGAATAGAAAAAATAAAGAGCTTTCCCATAGATAAGTAAAGACAGAACTGGATGAGAAAGAAATGTATACTGAAACGATGCAGAAATGTGTGTAAATTTGAGATATTGTTTAACATGGTATAGTGTCTGTGTAAGCTATAAACATTCATTCCATCAAAGTCAGAAGCAGAGACAGGCTGGTGACGGAGGGTAAGCAAACAGCCTAACTGTCAACAAAGAAATACGCGTCTTTATGAAGAAGAGCGACAGTACGTGAAGCCTCAAGACTGGCGCACAGCTCTGCCATGGTGGAGGAAAGGCGGGCAAGAAGCCGCCTAGAAAAGAAAAAGAAGAAAAAAATCTCTCTCTCTCTCTCTCTCTCTCTGAACAAAACATCAGAGAGAGAGAGAGAGAGAGAGAGAGAGAGAGAGAGAGATGGATAGTTCGTATAAATATTTCACAACAGAGAAAGTCGAATAAAAATAGGGAAATATAAAGGAAAAGGAAAAATAGAATACATAAAGTAATTCAACAAAAAATGGAAAGATAAAAAAGAAATGAAGGGTGATGCGCGTCGTTAGTTTATATAATTACGAAAATAAAACAAATACAAAATATCTGATGAATACAAAAAGCTCTATTGATTTTATGATGTTTTTCAATTCCTTTAAAATCAGTGAAAGTATTGAAGGTGATGAGGAAATTAATGAATATGATGTAATGTGAATCCCCGGCTCATCG